>NC_092723.1:149612101-149831592 GCF_047496885.1 Scyliorhinus torazame | reverse complement strand
GGTCTGCAGGTTTGCAGCCATGGAGCCCAGGGGGTTGTCGAACCCTGTCTGTGACAGTGCGACGCCGGCTCGCACATGGCCACTGGCGCCGATGCCCTCAGCGATGGCCTGCAGAGACTGGGCCATGGCCTGCAGAGACTGGGCCATGGCCTGCAGAGACTGGGCTATGGCCTGCTGAGACTGGGCCATGGCCTGCTGAGACTGGGCTATGGCGTTGAGCGCCTCTGCCATCTGGCGCTGGCACTGGCTCATGGCCTCCTGTGAGAGGGCAGCCATTTCCTGGGCCACAGACGCCGCCTGCACGGAAGGCCCCAGGCCTCGCAAACCGTTCCCCATGTCTGACACCGTCGCACCTATTGCCTCCACCGCGGACGCCACCCGTGCTGTGTCAGCCTGGGTGGCACGCATGACCGGGACCACTCCCAGCTCCTGGACGCGGGTGGACTCCTCCACCTGCGACCGCAGCCGCCGCAAGCCACCCGTCACCCTATTCGCTCGTCTCCGTGTCGGTGGTTGCATCGGATCTATGTGTGGGTGTGGTAACTGCAGGAACCCGGGATCCATCTGGGCGGCAGATGTTCGCTTGGCCTGGGCTGCCCTCCGACCGCCCGGTCCCTCTGCTGCTCCTACCTCCACCTGCTGTACCGGGACGGCTGTGTTGTGCGCACCAGTGAGTGTACCAGACGCCTCATCACTAAAGTGCCCAACCGTGGTGAGTGTTTCTGCGACGGTGGAGGGGTGTTGGTGACAGCAGTGGCGTTGTGTCGTGCTCTTCATCCCACTCTGAGTCCATGGCACTTTGGGGTGGGGGTTCGTCTCCACCCATCCACTCTGAGTCACTGTCCGGTATTTCGTCTTCCCGGGTAGGGGTGTCCTGGGTAGTGCTGTCCCGGGTAGTGCTGTCCCGGGTAGTGCTGTCCCGGGTAGTGCTGTCCTGGGTAGTGCTGTCCCGGGTAGTGCTGTCTCGGGTAGTGCTGTCCCGGGTAGGGGTGTCCTGGGTAGTGGTGTCCCGGGTAGGGGTGTCCTGGGTAGAGGTGTCCTGGGTAGTGGTATCCTGGCTCAGATGTGACGGGGGCCTGGGGCTGTCCCCCTCATCGCTGGGTGGTCGCTCCCGCACGTGACGGGGGTGTCGTCTCCCTGTTGCTCCAGGTCTCTCCGTCTCCCGTGGTGTGCGAGGGGCATCCTGCGGGTGTCGCATGCTGGAGGGTCCGGGTCTCTCCGTCTCCCGTGGTGTGCGAGGGGCATCCTGCGGGCGGTGTGCATCTGCGGGGATGGGTGCCTGGACGTTTGGTCCTGCGATACACAATGAAGCATGCATGGTTAGACATCAGGCAGTGATCAGGTGATACGGGGGAGGGAGATATAGGGGAGGGGGGATATGGGGACGGGCTGTTGGTGGCTCACTTGTTCGTGGGGCCCCCGACCTCTGCATCAGCAACCTCCCGGTCCTCAGGTCCGCCAGCCAGTTCCAGGGCCCTTTCCTCGTGTACGGTCAGTGGCCTCTCATCAGCGGGCCCTCCTCCAGTCCTCACATGCTCCCGATTGTTGTGTGCGCGCTTCTCCTGTGGGGGGGGGTGGGGTGGTGGCAGGGGTAAAAGGCAACAGTGTTAGGCAGGTATATGAATGCACGCCATCAGTTGCGCGTGCATTGCAGAGGTTAAGGTTAGGGCTGGATTCACTTGGGGATATGGGGGATATGGGGGAGGGGGGATATGGGGGAGGGGGGATATGGGGGAGGGGGGATATGGGGAGGGGGATATGGGGGAGGGGGGATATGGGGGAGGGGGGGATATGGGGGAGGGGGGGATATGGGGGATATGGGGGAGGGGGGGTATGGGGGAGGGGGGATATGGGGGAGGGGGGATATGGGGGAGGGGGGATATGGGGGAGGGGGGGATATGGGGGAGGGGGGTATGGGGGAGGGGGGATATGGGGGAGAGGGGATATGGGGGAGGGGGATATGGGGAGGGGGGTATGGGGGAGGGGGTATGGGGGAGGGGGGTATGGGGGAGGGGGGATATGGGGGAGCGGGGATATGGGGGAGGGGGGATATGGGGGATATGGGGGAGGGGGGTATGGGGGAGGGGGGATATGGGGGAGGGGGGATATGGGGGAGGGGGATATGGGGAGGGGGGATATGGGGGAGGGGGAGATATGGGGGATATGGCGGAGGGGGGATATGGGGAGGGGGGGATATGGGGGAGGCTCACCCTGCCTGCTCTGACGAGGTCGTTCACCTTCTTGTGGCACTGGGTGCCTGTCCGTGGTGTTAGGGCCACAGCGGTGACGGCCTCTGCCACTTCCCTCCACAGACGCCGGCTGTGGCGTGGGGCAACTCTGCGGCCGTGCCCGGGATACAGGGCGTCCCTCCTCTGCTCCACCGCATCCAGGAGCGCCTCCACATCGCGTGACTCGAACCTCGGGGCTGAGCGACGGCTAGCCATCCAGTCGGGTGTTGCGGTCGAGTGTTCCGGTCGGGTGGGAGGGAGCTGCGCGGCCTTATGAGCCGTCACGCCGTGCAGCGCGTATGACGCTGCACGGCGTGAACCATTGCGCAAGCGCGGATCCCGTCACGTCGCTGCTAGCCCATTTCGGGCCGGAGACTTTCGGCCCATTTTTATGACGTGACGCAAGTGGGATTGCGCCATTTTTTTTCCGCCGATAACGGAGAATTTCGCCCAGTGTTCCTTCATTTTGAAATGCCCTTTTTCTCACTTACCTTCCTTCCCACCCTCCAACTCCTCTCAAGCTGGAAGGCCTCTGATAGGCCCTCTTGGTTTTGAGAGCCTGCCTGGCACCGTTGATTGGCTGTCAAACCTGCCCCCTTCCATTGATTAGCCGCCTGAGGGAAAATCACAGTTGAGTGACTATTTTCCCATGAGGCATGACATCGGAACGCAGCAGCCCTGACCTTTTATTCCCATTCCCGAAGAGAAAATCCAGCTGGTTGGGTGAACTCTTTCCTTCTTGTTTGCGATTGGGACTTTCCGGTGCCACTGAAAGTGAATGGAGTTTTGGTTGGAACGCCAAATATTCCGTTCTCGCTCACAACGGGCCCTGCCACGGATGACAACGGAGAGTCCCACCCATTGGGCGAGATCTATGATCGCTTTGTACCTGAAAAGCAGTGCAGCAGGTAGATGCCGGATGACCCAGTTCACCACGCTTTACAAGATCTAATGCGATCATGCAAGACATCGCAATGTGAATCCTGTCTATTGTGGGCAGGATCACTTTCCGGCAAATCTGCATATTAGAGTGAGACTTGTAGTCTCACTCTAATATGCGTTCCTGAGATCTCACCAAAACTTGGGATCTAACTCCGTCACCTTGGAGACCTCGGGCAAGCGCCATTCACTGCTGGTCTTCACAAACAGGGGTCACACGGGACGGCACTCGTGGGAGTCTCCCATTGGATCAGAGATCCCCCAGGGGCTTGTCCTCTGGGCAGGTGGTGCCCTGGCACTGCTAGTGCCACCTCAGCACTTTGGCACTGCCAGCCTGGTACTGTTAGCCTGGCAACCTGGAACTGCCAAAGTGCTCAGATGGCCCTGCCAGTTGGCAGGGGCACTGCCAGGCTGGCAATTCCAAGGTGCCTAGCTGGCATTTATTGTGCGATGGGGATTGGGCTCGAGGGTGCTGAGGACCCTGTTATCAGTGAGTTAGAGCTTGAGAGATTCAGGGGTTGCGTCGGGGGTTGCCAAAAATGGCATCCCGATCTTTCCCTGCATTGAGGAATTCCGGTGAGTGGAGCACCTCAATGCAGAAAAGGGGACTAAGTGCAGTCTCGGCCATTCGTTCACTGCTGAGGCCCCCGATCTACCCAAAGTGCATATTGATAGCGTGGTGTTTCTCAGCGCTCCGAGCACCGGGTAACACCCGGCTAATCACGCTATGGGACTTTGTCCCCATTGGGGCCGATCGCGCCCATTGTCTCTTACTTTGGACTTCCCATGTCAAAATATTCTTCAACTATAAAGTTATTGCCATTGCATTTGTCATGATATGCAAACATGCAGCTAATGAACACATAGAATAGGACACGACCAATGAGCAGTCAGGGCACTAAGGGGTGGTATCTCACTATAAAAGGGATGAGGCACTCACCCCCCGCCACTTTCCACAGACCAACATCTACAGAGTGAGACAGAGTGTACCCTCAGCATCACACCCCAGCACGTGGCTTAGGGCACGGCTGGTTCAGTTAGACTGAATTACTACATTTAGATTAGCAGAGAGTCAAACTTATTGAGAACTGTCCTAATAGTTCAATAAAACACATTGAACTCCCTTCAAAGTCTGGAGCATCTTTTACTCAAAACTGCGTCAAATGGCAGCTTGTGTTATTCCAAATTACATAACACAACAGCATTTTCTGAGGAAAGGTCAATGGATCCATTTCAAGGATATGGAAGTCAAATTGGGGGAACTACATGGCAAAAATCTAAATAAAAATTTTCAGGGTTAACCCAATGGGGGAATTCCCTCGGGAATCCCTTACAATCCTTGCCATGTGTAAATTTGGATGGCTAAGGATTGGGAATCACTGCCATTTTAACGGAGCGGCCCAATAGTAAGGTCCGGCGGCTGGTCACACCCCACACCCTGTGTATCACAGCGCAATTCAGCCTCCCACCCGAGATTTTCTGGGTCCCCCCTATTCGCCAGAATCGAGGTGACCCGACCTACCCCATCCAAGACCCTCTGAATAAGGAAACCCCCCCCCCCCAGAGATTCCCTAAATAAAGAGACCCTACCCCAGAGATTCACCAGAAAAGAGACCCCTGTCAAGAAGCCCTCCAGAAGAGAGACCCCCGTCTGAAAGCTGGAGAGCAGTCTTGCATTGTGGAGGGGGACTTTGGGGGCAACTCCCAAAGAGTTACCCCCTTGGCCCACCACGAGGTCCACTGCATCAGGATTCTCGCCCATGTGATTTCCGACCTAAAGGATCAGAGAATCACGAGGGCCCGGAGAATGTGATGCCCGGCCCAGTAAGTGGATGCAAATGGATCATTAATGGTGCGGGGCACCAATCTTGATCCTGCCACCAGCAATCCCTTTTTATCCCTAACACTGGATACTCCTATTCGTCAGTAACTTCACGACCTGAGGCGGAGAATCTAGCCTTAGAATTTAGAATTTCTCCAGAATTTGACAATTGCAGCATTGGCCTCGTAATTCAGAAGTAAATCTAAAGGCTCCCAACGAAAACCTTACCAAACCAAGTTGAATCATTGAATGCGACTGTTTAGATATTTGCTACATCAAGCCAATGTTTCTCCCCACATAACATGTTTTCTCACCGTCCTCCTTGTTATTTATTTTCTTCTTTTTCCTTCTAAAATAATTGACGCATACTGCTTGACCGAAGGTCTGTGGAGTAGAATTCCACTTTCATAGAATGCCTGCATTGCAGAAGGAGGCCATTCGGCCCATCAGGTCTGCACCAACCCTCTGAAAGAGCACTCCTACCTACTTTATAACGCTTTTCGTCAAACTAAATATTTTATAATCTCCCCTTTAGTTAGTTTGGTAATTATCTTAACTACTTGGCCAGTGCATGATCACTGTTTCACTGATCAATGGAAATAAACCATTGCTGTTGCGTTATTACAACCATTCATTATCTTTAATAATAATCGCTTATTGTCACAAGTAGGCTTCAATGAGGTTACTGTGAAAAGTCCCTAGTCGCCATATTCCGGTGCCTGTTTGGGGAGGCCGGTACAGGAATTGAACCCACGCTGCTGGTCTTGTTCTGCATTACAAGCCAGCTGTTTAGCCCACTGTGCTAAACCAGCCCCTTTATGACCTCAATCATACTTTAAACAATTCAGTTTTCATGGATAAATTCCCAACCTCTCTCTTCATTATTGTAACCCTCCATTGTTGGCAATATTCCAGAGACTGTATCCTTCCATTACTTTTATATCCTTCCTCCAGTGGTGTGAAAGTACACACATCTCTCTAATGTATGTCTAACAAAGGTTCGGAATAAGTTCAATGCAAATTCTTTAGTTCTGCATTTCACAATTCTCGATACAAAACATAGGATTTCTTTTACCTTTATCATGGTCTTACCTCTTGTACAATCATCTGTAAGGACCTGCGTAACTGCAAACCAATGTCTCACAGCTCTTATTTCATTTAAGATCTTACCACCTAAGCAGTGTTTCATTGCTCTATCCTTATCGTTTTAATATGCCACCTTTTTTCTAATCAGGCAGAAGGCCCAAAAAATTATAGCTTCCGACAATAAGTTTTAGTTTATTGTGAATTGTCCATATTAATGATAATGGATTGGGGTTTAGGTAATGGCCAGGCACCGGAACACTTTGCATTGCAGGTTACATAAAATACAGCACAGAATTGTCAAACAATTCAAACCTTTGTGCTTCATTTAGGGAGAAAACACAGGAAGAAAATGAGAAGAACCAATCATCGCAATTTTCATTTGGAAAATGAGGGAAAACAATGAAGCAATGGTTTAAAAATGTAATCAGAAGAAATGAACCGTGAAGCACAATTAATGGAATTAGCTGTATTGCTGAATGTGCTCGCACAGATGCCACTCACTTCTCCCATGCATCCAATATCTAATGTCTGGCAGGGGAGCCATTACCCAACAGCCACTGCTGATGGCCTCCTGTGCTTTAATCTCAGCAAATGATAGATCAGGGAGTCATGGATCAACACCACTATAATATTCTCTTTTGGAGAAGCTATGGAGAATGGCACATAAACATTAAGGCAGGGTATGATGGGAATGCAGTGACCAAAAGGTGATTGAATAGATTATTATACAGCAAATAAACAGAACATTCTTAGATGCTCAGTTGGGCTTGGGTCACCACACAGGAGCAAGATGATGAAGTGACTATTGGGCAAAGGATATTTAACCTGAAATGAAGTAATATGAAAACTCAAGCATGTAATTTTTCCTCAGTCTATTAAACTGGAATACAAAGGTAAAGCGCCATGCACTGCAGCAACCCTTCCTGTCAGAATACAGGGGTCACCTTCCTCAACATGATGGAACACTGGTGATCTGAGATCTCCGTGGGCGACAGAAACCTTTTGGTTTCCAGGTTAATAAGGGACGAAAGGGCCGAGTCATAATGAACGTTGAGCAAAGTAGACCAACATTTTCAAAATGCCGTATCCTGTGCAAGCAATGATGGTAACTTTATCAAGACAAATCTAACACTGCAGATATGGAAATTAATAAATTATGTGGGAATGAAAGAAACCTCACTTTTTCATCTCGGCCTAAATATTTTTGATGGATGCAATAATAAGGCATACCTGCCATGGCAAAATGGAAACATGAAATTTGAACCTTAAAGTATAACAGGTTACATAGAATACAGCACAGAAAAAAGTCTTTCAGCCAAACCCCTCCAGGCCAGCATTTATGCTTCAATTGAACCTCTTCCTACTCATCCTCATCGAACTCCATCAGTATCACCACCTGTTCTACTCTCCCTCATATCCTTACCCAGCCTGAAACTGTCAGAAATGAAGCCATAAAACTATGCAGTGCATGTTGTGATGTAAGGAATGGGTGAGTCCGAGGAGCATTAGCGGACAGCTATTTTTTTTCCAGAATCTTGTAGAATTCTGCCCTGCTATCAGCGTTAAATACCTTAGTGAGAAGTGCAAAAGTAAGGTAACAGGGGTATGCCCTGTTCTCCACACTTCTCTTGTAGCTGGTGTATGGAGAAGATCATACCCACAGTAGATCTAATGGCATAGAAACCACACCTTGTTTCCAGGTACATTCCCAGTCTGCAAATCTTTTAAGTATCACCCAAACAAAGGCCTTGTCTGTGATGCTAAGGAGTGAGTTGCGCCTGGAGATATTGGAGTATCCTCTGTTACCTTTGGTTTTGCATAGTGTGATGATTTCATTGATTTCTTGACATAGGTTGATCTACTGTTTTTTATACAGCATCTTTATCTTTAGCAAGGCCGTCTTGGCTACTTTCCAGTTGTGAAGTACCTTAACTTTTGGTTTTGTTTGTAACAATATCAGATTGTTTCAGCTGAGTAAGTCTGGAATCAATCCTTGTTGTGGGCTCCGTCTCTACCAAATGAGACTTCTGCTGCTTCACAGATGACTGAGCTTAGTGACTTCCAGGTTTCATTGATACCAGCATTGACACTGCCCAGTCAATCTTTCATGGGGAGCAATCATTCTCGCAATTGTGCGAAGCACTGGCATTTGGCACCATTACCAGTGCAAGGGATGTTTCTGCATAGCAGACCTTTGAGTGTGGAACTGTGAAATGTTTGGGGGTGCATCTTCACCCTTCTGCTGTCTGAGCTGTGGTTAGTGTGGAGATTACGAGGCAGATCATGGCTGCTTGTAATGAACAGGTTCAGTTGATGCCAATGTCTAGACCTTGGTAGGTGTGGGTGTGGAAAATATGAGGCAGATCACGTCTTTTCATATTGATCAGGCCAAGTTGATGCCAATAACCGGACCTTGGGTGATGTTATGTTGTGGTGATGCCTGCCATGAAAGAAGGTGCTGGAGATGAAGACTTAATTCAGGGGGCACAAAGCTCAAGAAGGCGTTGTCCATTATCATAGATTTTTCCCATCCTATGAGGACTGAGGCATGTCGGCCATAAATCACTGTCTGCCCCAACATATGCAGTGAAGTCACTCAGGACGAATAGCCTCTCACCATTTGGAATGCTCCTCAGGACACCACCTGGGGAGTTCTAGAAATTCTCTTTGTTTACAATATTGAAATAACAAAGTTGGTGCACTGCCGCATATGATGTTAATTGTTTCTCCATCAGATGATAGCTACAGAGAGATAAAGGGATCCCAAGGTTGCTACGGACGACTCAATTGATTGTGTTAGCTGGCTGCACATGATGACACCTAGACCATGCTTAGGGCAGTGTTCAGCACTCTTGCCATGCTGGTAGAATTTGTATTTAGCCTCACAAATAGAGCCTGTGTTGGCAAATCTGGTTTCTCGCGAACACCAAGCTATTGTGGTTCACAGTCAATCAGGGCCGGCCTGCATACACTTGTGGTGGAGTGTGAGTTCTTGTTCATACCAGGGCACATAGTCCTCACATTACAGCTTCCAAACCAAAAGATTATCTTTGTTTGTTTGCTGCATAACCCAGCAACTGCAGCTCTCTGACCTTGTAGGTTAATATCCAGAAGAAAGATGGAAACTCATGTGTCTGGGAACTAGTAGGTTGCAGTAGTTGCCAGAAGGTGCTAGCTTGAGGAAAACAGGTCCTCCTCAGTATTGACCAATGCCCTCCACCACCAGCAGCAACATCCACCTCATCCCCAACTTAAAAATGTGTCTGTTATACCATAATCTAAATAGCTCATATAAATGGTGAACCACAGTAGTCCTGGTGCTCGCTGATCCTTGTGGGATCCCACTTTCCAACTTACGCCATTCCGAATAGCTACCCTTTACCCTAGCTCCCTTGTAGCCAGTCAGCTTTCATTTCTGCTACTTTTCCTCTGATTCCACATGCTCTGACCTTATTCTTATGTGGCACCTCTTCAAAGTCTTTTTGGAAATTTAAATAAATAACACCTACAACTTCGCCCTTTTCTATTCTCTCTGTTACCTCTTCACAGAATTCAACGAGGTTGTTCAGCGAGATTTTCTTTTGAAATTAATGCTGTCTATTCATGATAATATTTCTGATCTCTAAATGTGTTTCTAATTTCTCCTTTTGTAGGAGACTACCCCTGATGTTAAGCTGACTAGTCTATAATTCTCTGGACAGAGAATCATAGAATTTACAGTGCAGAAGGAGGCCATTCAGTCCATCGGGTCTTCACCAGCCCCTGAAAGAGCACCCTACCTAAGCCCACACCTCCACCCAATCCCCATAACCCAGCAACTCCACCTAACTTTTGGTCATTACGGGGCAATTTAGCATGACCAATCCACCTAACCCGCACATCTTTGGACTGTGGGAAGAAACCGGAGCACCCGGAGGAAACCCACGCAGACATGATGAGAACGTGCAGACTCCGCACAGACAGTGACCCAAGCCGGGAATAGAACCAGGGTCCCTGGTGCTGTTAAGCAACAGTGATAACCACTGTGCTACCGTGCTGCCCCTTATGTTCTATGTCCCTTCGTAAATATTGGTAACATGTCAGCTACCCATCAGTCCTCTGGCACCACAGCTTTTTCAAATAAATTATTAAACATGTATAAAAATATCTTTGTTAACGTTAAACTTTTCCAGAGATTTTATTCTCTGAGTTTTATTTGCACCAATAGCAAAAATGAAGCAGTGTTCCGTTTCATAGTGGTTGGTGGGGGGACGGGACGGGGGACAAATTCGCCCAAAACGGGACTCTTTTCCAATAAATCACGCCCATAGTCTCCCAAATGGAGAATTCAGCTCAATATATAATTGGTACCTATAGTTATTTAATTAGAGGGAGTGGTTAACTCATTTGGGGAGATGGTTAGAGGGTGGTGCAGCCATAAAACATTTGAGTTAGTTCCACACACAGACTTGCCTTCTCACCTTGCCCCATGGTGACATCATGACATGAGCCCACAATTTTCAACCTTCAGACAATGAGGAAGCTACACGAGGGGAGTGAGAATTGGTTCATTGCCCTCAGTAAGCATGCTTCCTGACTTTATTTGTGTCTCTCTCTCTGTTCCACAATGTGTTGCAACTTTTGTGTTTCACCATTCCAATTCAAACTTCTCCACGATTCATATTATATCCAGACTATGAGCTTTTAAAGAAATACTCTCTGCTGCATCAAAACCTATACTTTTAACTTTGTCGGTGTTAAAACCAACACTTCTGAATATGTTTTCTTTCCATTGCAAATCAAATAATACCTCATCCAACTTTTTGATCGGCATTAGAGGTTGCTATATAATAGGCATACTAATCTAATTTAACAAAATTGCTTTTACCATCTAAAATTAGATCTGCTGAAGTAGAAATTAAAATTTCATGCATAAATCAAATGTGTTTATTAATTACTTGCATTCAAGTGTCCACAGTGGAATATACTTTTTTTTTATTCATGCGTTCTTGGGATGTAAGTGTTGCAGGCAAGGCCTATCCCTAATTGTCCTTGAGAATGTGGTGGTGAGCTTCCTTCTAGGATTGCTGCAGCACATGTGGTACAGGTGCACCCTCTGCGCTGTGAAGCGAATTACACCATGTGGAATTTGCCTGGAAGTAGAAATCGGGCAGTCTGGGGAGAATGGGTGAACACCAAATCCCTCCAACCTTAGCAACATGAGACCATTAAAACTCCCAGGTTTCAACTGCAAGCCTCTGATCAGTTGCACACTCCGAATGAGCGGGAGGCAACATTGGGCGAGCAGGTAGAAGCGTGGGGTCACCAGCCAGTACCAACAAAATTGTTGCAAACAACAAAATAAATTACAGAGAGGGTTTTTTGGGAGAGTGTTATATGTGAGCCGGGAGGAATACAGGGCAGGAGGGCACCTAACCATTCTTTTGGGGCCTGGAGGAGCATCCCTGCTCCTTTTGAAAAGTAAACATACTTTAAATAGCCTCTTATGTTCTTGGAGCTTTGTCCTGTTGTCCTTATCTGGAAGGACAGCCATGCCAGTTCCCTGCTTAAAGCACGGTTAAAATGGCATGGTGGCACAGTGGTTAGCACTGCTGCCTCACAGTGCCGGGGACCTGGGGCGGGATTCTCCCAACCGGCGGCTAAGTGCCGATGCCGGAGTAAAAAGGGGATTGTTTTACTCCGGCGTCGGCGCCCATTCCGGGACCCCATTCTACAGCCCACAGGGGGCTAGGACGGCGCTGGAATGGCCTCCGCCGCCCCAGCTGCCGATCCCAGCCAGAACTCGGCGCCGCGGGGTCCGCACATGTGCAGTCAGACCGGCGCCAACTAACGCATGCGCAGTGGCCTTCTTTTCCGCGGCGACCCCGACGCCAAATGGCGCAGGGCTACAGGAGCCGGTGAGGAGGATAGGAGGCCGGGGGGCACAGAGGCCAGCCCGCTGATTGGTGGGCCCCGATCGAGGGCCAGGCCACTACGGAGGCTCCCCTCCCGGGGTCGGACCTCCACTCCCCCCCCCCGCACAGGCTGCCCCCGGACTCTTCAAGGCCGAGGTCCCGCCGGCGCAGAGGATGTTAGAACGGCGCCGGTGGGACTCGACTTTTTGATGACGGCCGCTCGGCCCATCCAGGCTGGAGAATCGATGCGCCGGCCCGGGGCGAGAGAGTTGGCGCATACCCCGACCGGTGCCGCGCTGACCACGCTGGCGCCGATGGCACCGATTCTCCGCAATGCGGAGAATTGCGTCCCGGCGTCGTGGCGCGATTCGTGCAGCGCGGCGCCGATTCTCCGACCCAGCGGGGGGTCGGAGAATTCCGCCCCATGATGGTATTTAAACTCATGTTCCCAGAGTATTAGCCAAGGTCTCCGGATTACTAGCCCAGTTTCCGTAACACTACGGGTCACCACCTCCCTTTTAGTTGCAATTGATGTTACAGTAGAACACATGCAGAGATTCATCCCACTTGACTGTAACATTTACATGTGTCTCTTACCTGTGCAATAATTCATTGCTTTAATTTGCCGATGGTCCCTTGACTTTAAATAGCAGTGTTTCCTGTAAGCAGTGATTTTATCCCTATCCATTTCGGGATCTGAGGGCAGGTTGGGGCCTCGACTACAGTATCATAGAATCCCTAGAGTGCAGAATGAGGCCATTTGGCCCATCGTGTCTGCACTGACCCTCTGAAAGATCACCCTACCGAGGCCGTGTGGCCCACCCTTGCCCCATAACCTCATCGAGGGGCAATTTAGCGTAGCCAGTCCACCTAACCTACATATCCTTGGACTGTGGGAGGAAACCAGAGCACTCAGAGAAACCCACACAAACACGGCAAGAACGTGCAAACTCCACACAGTCACCTGAGATCGAAATTGACTCCTGGGGTGAGATTCTCCAACCCCCCACCGGGTCGGAGAATCGCTGGGGGCTGGCGTGAATCCCGCCCCTGCCGGTTGCCGAATTCTCCGGCACCGGAGATTCGGCGGGTGCGGGAATCGCACTGCGCCGGTTGGCGGGCCCCCCGCGATTCTCCGGCCCGGATGGGTCAAAGTCCCGCTGCTAGAATTCCTGTCCCACCGGCGTGGATTAAACCACCGACCTTGCCGGCGGGACAAGGCAGCGCGGGCGGGTTCCGGGGTCCTGGGGGGGTGCGGGGTGATCTGGCCCACGATCGGGGCCCACCGATCCGCGGGCGGGCCTGTGCCGTGGGGGTGCTCTTTTCCTTCCGCCTTCGCCACGGTCTCCACCATGGCGGAGGCGGAAGAGACTCCCTCCACAGCGCATGCGCGGGGGTGCCGTGAGCGGCCGCTAATGCTCCCGCGCATACGCCGCCCGCTAATGTAATTTCCTCGCTAGCTAGCGGGGCACTTCCGCCAGCTGGCGGGGCAGAAATCAGTCCGGCGCGGGCCTAGCCCCTCAAGGTTAGTGCTCGGCCCCCCAAGATGCAGAGGATTCCGCACCTTTGGGGCGGCGCGATGCCCGACTGATTTGCGCCGTTTTTGGCGCCGGTCGGCGGACATCACATCGATACCCGAGAATTTCGCCCCTGGTCTGGCCTACATATGGGGTGAAATTCTCCGCAATCGGCGCGATGTCCGCCAACCGGCGCCAAAAACGGTGCGAATCAGTCCGGCATCGCGTCGCCCCAAAGGTGCGGAATCCTCCGCATCTTGAGCGGCCGAGCCCTAACCTTGAGGGGCTAGGCCCGCGCCGGACTGATTTCCGCCCCGCCAGCTGGCGGGAAAGGCCTTTGGTGCCCCGCCAGTTGGCGCGGAAATGACTTTGCCAGGCGGCGCATGCGCGGGAGCGTCAACGGCCGCTCATGGCATCCCCGCGCATGCGCAGTGGAGGGGGTCTATTCCGCCTCCGCCATGGTGGAGACCGTGGCAAAGGCGGAAGGGAAAGAGTGCCCCCATGGCACAGGCCCGCCCGCGGATCGGTGGGCCCCGATCGCGGGCCAGGCCACCGTGGGGGCACGCCCCGGGGCCAGATCATCCCGCGACCCCCCCAGGACCCCGGAGCCCGCCCGCACCGCCTTGTCCCGCCGGTAAGAGAGGTGGTTTAATCCACGCCGGCGGGACAGGCATTCCAGCAGCGGTACTGCGGCCCATTCGGGCCGGAGAATTGCCGTGGGGGGCCCGCCAACCGGCACAGCGCGATTCCCGCCCCCACCGAATATCCGGAGCCGGAGAATTCGGCAACCGGCGGGGGCGGGATTCATGCCAGCTTCCGGCGATTCTCCGACATGGCGGGGGGTCAGAGAATCCCGCCCATGACTCCAGACTCACAATAACTTCATTTTTCACAGTAACTTCATTTGAAGCCTACTTGTGACAATAAGCGATTTTCAATAACATGGCTGACACTTAACTGCGCTCTGCAATCGTCCATCAAGCTATTCAGTTCAAGAGCAAGTAGGGATGGGCCACGAATGTTGGCCTTGCTTGTGCCACATCCCGAAAAAGAATTGTAAACAACTCCAGAGGAAATCCAAAAGAAACACAAGAAAAATGGCATAAACGATGTTTACAAATTATTGCTTCCACAGTAGAAATTCAATAAGAATGGAATAACCTAGACTTTGTCACAGTTTATATTCTAGCAATGGAAAAAGAATGTTGCAGGGTTGATTAATGACCCAAGTGCTTTATTTAATGGAACGGCGCAGCATTAAAACAGGCAGAAGATCACTTTTAGTAGGGAGTCTGTACATACTAATGCAGCCATATTTCAATGCTGTATTGTGGAGCGCAGCACCGTGAGTGACAGTTCTTCTGATCAAGTTGGTCAGCGATCCCTCATTTTACGTTCAAGGACTGTTATCAGGCCTGCCCCATCATAAAGTAGTAAAGTAGTCAAGTCACAGCTCCATGGTTTTACATTTAACATTAAGGCCGTATAAAATATGCATCACGACATTGGTTAGCTCTCAGTTGCATCACTTGTGCACTATCTATTTAGGAAACCATTAACACCTGGGAATCAGAACTTGCTTATCCTTCGCTGTGTTTTCTTTTGTGAATTTTACCCTCTTGTAGTTCTTGCTTATTAATATGGAAAGTGTGCTTAACCAGTTTTCCGAATCTGATGGAAGCCATGATCTGTCTTCGATGGATTGAATGAATCAAATTTGACCCTGCCTCTGTTGGTTCGACGTACCCTGTTCATTTTCCTTCCACTCAGTCCCTGTTTTGTGGTTTACGTTTCTCAAAAAACCTGATTTGTTTCCATTATTCTAGCTGTCCATAAAACGGTATCACTATCTGGAGAATGCACCATTAAAAGGCTTTTTAAAATTAGCAGAGCTTATAAACAGATGTTCCCCATATCCATTACACTTTTTACGGGCTGGCTTTTTGGTTCCTGATCCAGCTGCTTCCTCTGCTTCAACTAGAAGCCTTCGATACGTTCTCAGCTTCTTTGTTCGATGATGATAGTTATCTTCATTCTGATTGTTTGCAGCGATTCGATTCAACCGTAATTATTGCAGCTGAAACTCTTTCTATTCTTGGCAGTTTTAGTCAAATAACACTTTTCTGCCTGGCACAAGCAAACTGGCTTTACTCGCAGATCCATAAACACCTTTCAACCTTGTATACCAGTCACATCTTGAGAAGTAGCCTGATCTACTCCCTGCACTCTCCCCTTCCCACCTTTTTCTTTTAATGACTTAATATTACCGATTCTGATTTCATCTGCCTCCCAAGTCAGCAGTTTGATTAATTAAGAGAGATTTACTCATCATACTGCGCTTGCTTGTTATCTTCCAATCTTTATTCCAATCGGTTGACACTTAGCTAATCTTGTCCTTTGAACTGCTACTCCTCGTAACCAATTTGCTCCTCGTTTTGTGCTACGCTGTCACAGATGTCGCTGATGCACATACCTCAGCCCTTCTTCATATTTTACATTGTCCAAGGGAGACAATTATAATGTCTTAGCCATGTTTCTTTTTCCTTCTTCTTTAAATTCTTATCTTCATACTTCATCTGATTCTGAGAGCCACACAACTCTTGTTCTATCATCTGCGAGGTCTTTGATGTCTGCAATCCACTCCCACATATTTTGTACAGCATCCAAAGATGTGCAGGTTCAATGGATTGGCTGTGCTAAATTGCCCCTAGGTTGGGATTACGTGGATAAGGCAAGGGAATAGGCCTGTGTGTGGTGCTCTTTCAGAGGGTCGGTGCAGACTCGATGGGCTGAATGGCCTCCTACTGCACTGTAGGGATTATTGTAGAATCATAGAATCATAGAATTTACAGTGCAGAAGGAGGCCATTCAGCCAATCGAGTCTGCACCGGCCCTTGGAAAGAGCACCCCACCTAAGCCCATACCTCCACCCCATCTCTACACCTCCACCCTATCCCCGTAACCCCACCTAACCTTTTTTGGACACTAAGGGCAATTTAGCATACTCAATCCACCTAACCTGTGCATCTTTGGACTGTGGGTTTGCTTTTGTGGGGTTTACTTGCAAATCCAAATTTGTAGCGTAACCACCGTCTGCTTGGAAACACTTCAACATATGCAATTGAACCACTTTTTGAAAATGTAAGATTTATTGTATTGTAACTTCATTTGGTGAATGCAGTCTGTTAGATTTTGTCTGCTGGAACAATATATTGTACCACAAGCCCATTCAGTGCATAAAAAGTAATCATGAGCATATTGCTGCCGTTCTCAATTGCTTCATTAACGTCTCAGTTTTCACTCTCTACTTTAGCACTGAAGTATATCCCATCATGATTAACATGTCATTTTTTGGAACTAAATTAAGTACTTTTTTTTTTGCAATTTACTTCAAAATCAACAACTTGGATTTATACAACCTCACAAATGTGGAAAATGTCCCAAAGTGCCTCGCAGAGGCATTATTGAATCAATAGATACTGAAACAAAGAAGGAAAATTTAGAAATGGGAATCAAAGTCTTGATCCAAGAGTTCTTAGCAGGGTCTTGAGGATGTGGAGTTAAGTGGAGAGGTAATTCAGACAACAAGCAGGACAGAATATAAGCAACAATTTTCATGAGCTCAGGTTTATGCAGTGTGGGAGTTAAGAGGCTGGCCAGGAGTGATCTGGAATAATTGAGGCTGGAGGTGGCGAAGGCACGAAGGAAGCTTTTTTTGTTCGATAGACGAACTAAGATACTGGGCGCGATTCTCCACTCCCACGCCGGTTGGGAGAATCGCCTGGGCCGCCAAAATTTCCGGGGACGCTGGTCCGACGCCCTCCCGTGATTCTCCCAAGCGGCGGGAACGGCCCGGTCGAGTTTCGCGGGCCGCAGGCCGGAGAATCGCCGGAGACACCGAAAATGGCGATTCTCCGGCACCCCCGCTATTCTGAGGCCCGGATGGGCCGAGCGCCAGGCCAAAACGGCGGGTTCCCCCCGACGCCGTCCACACCTGGTCGCTGCAGTCGTGGGCGGTGCGTGAACGCTGGGGGGGCGGCCTGTGGGGGGGCGAGGGGGGATCCTGCACCGGGCTTCACCTGGAATGTGGGGTGGCCCGCGGTCGGTGCCCACCGATCGTCGGGCCGTCCTCTCTGAAGGAGGACCTCCTTCCTTCCACGGCCCCACAAGATCCGTCCCCCATCTTCTTGCGGGGCGGACTTAGAGAGGACGGCAACCACGCATGCGCGGGTTGGCGCCGGCCAACCTGTGCATGCGCGGATGACGTCCGTTATGCGGGCGACAAGGCCTGGCACGTGTAGATGACGCGGCCGCGATACTGGCCCATTGTCAGGGCCTGAATTGGTCGGGACCGGGGCCGTTCCGCGCCGTCGTGAACCTCAACGGCGTTCACGACGGCGCGGCCACTTCGGCGTGGCAGTGGAGAATCCCGCCCAGTGTGTCACGGTAAACAATGTTATCAAGATGGCAGACTTTGTGATGAACAGGATTTAAGGTCAGCAGTTCAGCTTGGATTGAGGAGGACAGTTAGGCCTGCATTCCCGTAGCAGGGCCCGGACATATTCTGGCTCTGCAAAGGTGACCCAGGAGAAAGTGGCTTGGAAGGTCGGGTTTTGGTTTGGGGTTCCTTTGGAGTTGGGCAGGGCAACTCCGGAACCAGAGCAGAGGCTGCCCGGGTGTGAAGGCCAGCTGGTAGGAGACCTGTCTCAGTACACCAACATTTTACTAAAGTTTTGAAAGAAAATCAGAGAAATGTGAAACAGCTCTCATCCCTCACATCACCTCACACTCCCCTCACCACCTCACAATAATCTTCATTGTCACAAGTAGGCTTACATTAACATTGCAATGAAGTTACTGTGAAAAGCTCCTTGTCGCTACATTCCGGCGCGTGTTCGGGTACACTGTGGGAAAATTCAGAATGTCCAAATTACCTAACAGCACGTCTTTCGGGAGTTGTGGGAGGAACTCAGGGAGAACGTGCAGGCTCCGCACAGACAATAACCCAATCTGGGAATCGAACCTGGGACCCTGGCGCTGTGAAGCAACAGTGTAATCCACTGTGCTACCATGCTGCCCACCAACCCCCATGGCCCCCTATACCCTCCATGGCCCCCACCAACCCCCATGGCCCACCATACCTCCATGCCAACCTATGCCATCAGCCCACCAACCTTTGCTGACCAAACCAGCTCACCATGGGCAGACATCAGGACCCATGCTGAGATTAAACAAAATAAAGTTCCAAATGTCAATTGCAGCCTTAACTTGAAAAAAAAACCACTCTCATTTATAAAAATTAATTGATGACATTTACATTCCTTCAAATACATTATTCATTATGGCAACAGACATTTCATTCTATTGCATAATCCCTTATAAAAGCAAGTATTAGAAATCCATGTCCTACATCAAAGAGTCCATAATCACATAAATCTGTTAACAAATTGTGAAACGGCACAGCACCCTACTGTGGAAAAGGACTGTTGTGAAATAAGTCATGCAGCGTCAATCCAGTAATGGCAGCATGGTGGCACAGTGGTTAGCACTGTTGCTTCACAGCGCCAGGGACCCAGGTTCTATTCCTGGCTTGGGTCACTGTCTGTGCGTGTCTGCATGGGTTTCCGGTTTCCTCCTACAAGTCCCAAAAGATGTGCTCATTAGGTGAATTGGACGTTCTGAATTCTCCCTCAGTGTACCTGAACAGGTGCCGGAGTGTGGCAACTCTGGGATTTTCACAGTAACTTAATTGCAGTGTTAATGTAAGACTACTTGTGACAATAATAAAGATTATTATTATTATGGTAGCACTAATCCTGTAATAACAACCCTGAGGCACATGTCAAAGTATGGAGCAAGATAGCAAGCAATCTTTTTTTAACACTCCAGACAGTTTTTAAAAGAGTTAAAGGGCTGGAAGTTAAATGTCTTGTCAGCTCTCTTTTTAAAAAAAAGTATTTTATTCCAAACGAATATAAAAGGTTACAAACATAAACAATTCAGGGAACAAACTCCCCAACACACAACTATGCAGTTTGTATGAATTTTCCCCCTATTCACACCCCCCCACCTTGTCTCGAAGCCCTCTGCTGAACACCTTAATTGGTGCTTAATCTTTTCCAACCTAAGAAAGTCATATAAGTCCCCCAGCCAAGCCGCCACCACCGGCAGCGTTGCTGACCGCCACTCCAGCAGAATTCTTCACCGGACAGTCAGAGAGGCGAAGGCCACAACATCAGCCCTCCTCCCCTCCATTACCTCCGGCTTCTCCGATATCCCAAACATTGCCACCAATGGGTCTGGCTAAACCTCCACCCCCACTATCCCTGTTAGCGCCGTAAACACACCCGCCCAAAATCTCCACCACGTTTTTCTGCCCCGGGACATTGAATCATAGAATCATAGAATTTACAGTGCAGAAGGAGGCCATTTGGCCATCAAGTCTGCGCTGGCCCTTGGAAAGAGCACCCTACTTAAGCTCCACCCTATCCCCATAACACCGTAACCCCACTTAATTTTTTTGGACACTAAGGACAATTTAGCATGGCCAATTCACCTAACCTGCACATCTTTGGACTGAGAGAGGAAACCGGAGCACTCGGAGGAAACCCACACAGACACGGGGAGAACGTGCAGACTTCGCACAGACAGTGACCCAAGCTGGGAATCGAACCTGGCACCCTGGAGCTGTGAAGGAACAGTGTTAACCACTGTGTTGCCGTGCCACCCACCATATGAACATGATTCGCTGGTCCTCACCCACACCTCTCACTCATCTGTCACTCCCTGGAAGAACCCACTTATTCTTGCTCGAATCATGTGTGCCTTGTGTACCACCTTGAACTGTGGCAGGCTCATCCTTGCGCACGAGGAGGTGGCATTTACCCTTCTTAGCGACTCACTTTGGCACCTCACCTTGACCCTTTTGACAGATGTGTTTAACAATTCCAGTGAGATTCATAGTTTCAATAAATTATTGCACTTTTCACACGCATTCATGAATCCTTTAAGATTCCGAAAGGGCACCTGGCCTACCCCAATTGTGTCTTGGGACCATATCCAACGGGGTGCCAACCCTCTCCACAAAGTCCAGACCTGTTCCTCCCAGGTCTAATCTGTGCATGTCGAGTTTCAGACATCTCTCATCACATGTGTGGAGGCAGCAGTTGATTTCTTTGGGCAGCTGCCTCTGCGAAATGTACATGCATGAAACATGATCCAACTGTCTTGCTACTCCCAGTGAAAATGGACGTTGCTGCGTCAGTAGGCGGGACTTATTTACTGGCTCTCCGATGTTGCAAAAATCCAAGCCAACATTTGCAAACAGTTTAGTTCAGCCTGAGGCAATGGCCACGAAGGTCTTGGTGTCATTGTTAACATTGCAATAGGGACCAAAGGTAAATATTTAGAGAAAGGATCATCAAAGAAATTGATGTGATATTTTATACTCAGTTTAGTCTGATATCCAGGACCCAATAATAAATCAGAGCCAGAAAATGGGGCATTGTCAGAAGGTCTCCTGGAGGTCCTGCTGAAATTAACAGCAGGACTTCAATGTTTTCAGTGGGTTTCCCATTGAACAATCGGCCAGGCTGAGAAGCTGGCTGTCGATCGGGATGTAAAACAGTTGGGGAGCGGATGTCAGATAATTGTGGCGGGTCGGGGGGGGTCATCGGGAAGTTGGACATCACGGGTGGGGGATAATGGCACATTGTAGGAGTGGGGATTGTCAAACATCGGCTGATTGCAAGGGTCCCAGTGTGGTCCCGCTTAAAAGGTAACGTTGCTCGGTAAGGAAAGCACGATTACTTCTCCTACTCACAAGCATTACAATAAAGTTACTGATGGATCCAGCCTCTTCTTGCTTCCTTTCATCAGCCAGCATTCCTGAGGTAGCCAGTCTGCCAGTGTTAACATTACAACTGGAGTAAAAAGGAGGCAGGCAGTTTCCTTGTAACAACTTTGTGACCAACATAATTGCTGAGAGTCAAGAGGAGATACTTAAGTTGCACAATGCAAACATTTTGCTTGCCATTTAAAAAAAAGATGCTCAAGAAGGATTTGATGCCTTTCCCCCCTCATCAATTGTTTCTTTTTTCACTTTTCTGACTCGAATAACTGTCAGAAATATAACAAGGCTATTCTAGCTGTATGGAAATGTCATGTTTCACTCTTTACCTTCCAACCATCTTGTCAAAATCGTGCCTCTTTTTTTTTCTGCTGCCCCTTGTACAATGTTGCTAATCCCACTTGGTGTCTCGATCACTCCAAAACATTTGTTTTGCTCCTAAATTTTGTAAAGACACTATTAGAGCTGGTAAATGAGATTTCACTGAAAAAAAGTCAACAACTGCCTTCCTGCTGTGAAGACAGCTGTTCCATTTGGTTCCTTGCCAAAATTCTCCTCTTCCATCCTAATATGCAACAAGCTACCCGCTTCACTGAGAAGAAAGGTAACATTGCATCTCACTTCTCGTTCAATTTGAATCTTGATGATATTGATAAAGAGTCTTCTTTCACTTTTTCATTCTCTTCATCTATTTCGTAGATGTTGGCTCGCATTTAACGACACTTAATGCCGAAAATGAGCCCCCATGAGCTGCTCGCCATTACTGGCCATGTTGTTGTCTGATTAGCCAGACTCGCGCCTCAGAGTCTCACAGCTAACAAGGGGGAGCTGCTGTTAAACACTCCCTCGTCACGCACTCCCAGTCAACATGCAAGCATGGCAGTGGGCGGACCTGCTCCTCACTTTGGCAATGCCGACCTGGCCAGGATTCTGGGCGCAGTAGAGACAAGACAGGACATCCTGTTCCTCCGAGGGGGCCGGACACCCAGCAATATTGCCTGGGGTGCAGTGGCAGCGACTGTCCGTGTAGGCAGCATGACCAGGAGGACCGCGGTACAATGTGGAAAGATGACCAAAGACATCCACCAAGCTGCAAGGGTAAGTTACCACCTTTCTCGTGGCATCAGTTCTGCCTGCCAACCCTCAAATTCACAACCCCGTCCCTCCCTTAAATCGCTGGCCCTCAGACCCTCCCCACATCCAATCCTCATGTTTGTTCCTCAGCAGCCCCTGGCACCCACCAACGCAACCCCTTCATGTCCAGTTGCAGTGCCCACACATGCCATAGGCCTCCATGATCCATCAAGCGTGCAGATCACAATGCCCTCTCTTAGACCCTGCAGGAGAAGATAGCCCATAATAGGCGGGAAAGGACCAAAACGGGGGGGAGGGTACCTGAGATCTGAAAACTCACCCTTTATGAGGAATAGGCCCTGGAGGTCCTGGGGTTGACCGAGGAGAGAGCAGTCACCAACTGCGAGGATGGCCTGCGCCACAGAGGTGAGGATCCACTGCTCCTTCACCCAGATGACCTGTCTCAAGTGAGTTGTTCATGTCAGACAAAATAATACTTCCCTCTCACTGACCACATGTCCATTCTCTTGCAGGATCTCCTTCTCATAGAACCGGGTCATCTGGAGTCGCCCGCCCATGCCACCCACGAGGCAACCTCGCAGGAGAGTTCCGGGGAGAACACTGGCAAGGTGTGACAGCGATCACCTGTACCTTCCACCAAGGCAGAGACACACACCTCGGTGGGCGTCATCAGTGGACTGGCATCTGGGGCACAATCTGGTCCACACCACACAGTTGCTTATGCACATGAGGTGGAGGCAGGAACATACAAGGAAGTCAGAAGATGGATGTCTGCTGGATCCCAGGATTCAGCGGAGTCCCAGTCCTATGCCGAACCTCTGGACCAGGTTATCCCAGAGCTAATGCAGATGCTAGGACACGGTCGTAAGATTCAGGAGGAGATGTCAACGATATTCCGGCGAGTGCAAAGCCAATTGGAGGAATCCCAAAGGTTACGAACACAAGAGATGATGCCGACACCTCTGGGGTGGTAGTGTCCAAGGCATGGATGAGCCTGTGACGACCGTGGCTGCCGGCCTCGACTCCATATCCTAGTTGATGAGGGACATATCCAAGGTGCAGGTGGACATTGCCGAGGCACTGCAGACTATGGCCCAGTCACTGAGGACCATTGCTGAGGGCGCTGTCACCATGGCGGAGACAATGGGGAGGAGCCAGGACTGACAGATCCAGATGACGCAGAGGCCTCTGCAGCTCTATCCAGCTGCCCCTTCATCCCATGAAGTCCCCCAGGGCCCTACAAGCACCGTCAGTGAGAAGGACGTGTTGGAGGCCAACTCAATGCTGCCACCAAGGAGACAATGGCGATCGCTAGTGCTTCCGAATCTCCCCACTCTTGACCCTGACGCATCTCAAGGACAGTGGGGAGGACAGGGTAGCACGGTGATTCCAATGACACTGATAAGTCAGCAGGGATCCTCGGGTTCCAGGCCATCCAGAGGATGTCCTCCAAAGGCATCAAAGGTCACAGTGCGTTGAAAGCAGCAGTCTGCCTCCACCTCCAATGTCCAACTTAGGGACACATCTATTGGTAGCAATAGACCATATAAGATCAAGAAGATTGAGGATCACTGAGTGGGCATTGTGGGGGATGGGAGGGGGAGGTGGGGGGCTGGGGGGAGGCAGGTAGGGGGGTCACTATCTGAGGCTAAGTGTAATATGTTATGCCTGATACATGTGAAGCCTCTGTCACGTTAATCTTCATAGCAGGACTGCCTCCACCCCCACCCTGTGTTGACCCCTGCTCCTCCCACCCCCCCAGGCACAATGCGAATTTGGGACGATACGGAGGAGAATGGGGAGGAGGAGGAAAATTGGGGGAAGGAGGGGAATGTGGCAGGGGTGAACTGATTGACAAAGCCTCGTCCTATGAGAAGCGGGTGATGATGAAGGCCTTCGTGGTTCACGGGGATGATGCTGGACCCTTGCTGCTGCCAGTCCTCCCCCCTCCGGCTCCTAATGTGGGTCCTCCCGGGGCTCGTTCTCCATCCCCTTTTGGTCCGCCTTCTCCTCTGAGGCTGCATGTCCCTCCTCCTGCAGCGTGTTACCCCGCTGTTATGCCAGGTTGTGGAGGGCACAGAAGACCACCACAAAATGGGAGACCCTCTGGGGGAATGTATTGCAGTGCACCACCAGGGCAGTCCAGGCATTGGAACTGCAGCTTGAGCAGTCCGATGCTCAGGTCAATGACAGCACATGTGGCAACATGCATCTCGTTATATCGGTTCTCCGCCTTGGTCTCAGGCCTCCACATTGGCATCATCATCCAGGACCTCAGCGGGTACCCTTTATTCCCCAAGAGTCAACCCGTCATACGGGAGTGATCCTTGAATAATCTGGGGATCTCCGATGTCCCAGAATGTACTGCTGTGAGATGTGGTAGACCTCCTCCTATAGCATAGTGTTTTCATAGAGTAGATAGAATTTACAGTGCAGAAGGAATTAGTGGCAAAGAGGTTACGGTCTGTGGTGACTTTGCCCGGGAATAGCCAGGCATGACCTCTTCACAGGTAGGAGGACGCCCAGGTCTGTGTTAGCCTGCCGGGAGCAGAACATCCCACTCTTCAGATAGATTCAAGACCCTGACACTTGACCTATGCTGGAGTTAACATCTGACAAGAAACCAACTCCTGCCATCCCTTGTCTTTCCCTCCCTCATTGCTGTTTTCACATCCACACAGTTACTGTGATTCTGATTACTCAGGTTCCCTTTTCTCCAGCTGTTGCTTCATCCAAATGACAATGGCAATAATAGCACTTAGAGTTTACAGAGAGCCAGCGATGCAAAATATGTGAGAAAGAAGTAATCTGGGAATGGGAAACTCTATCGGAGTTCCAAACCAAACAAAAGCACACGGACCCTCTGATCTATTTATCGGAGCACTTTTAAAAACTGCTTCAGTGGCGCTGATCCACCACTCCCGCTAGCTGTGACAAGCAGCCGCAAGACTTGTCATTGCATAAAAGCAAATTACTGCGGATGCTGGAATCTGAAACGAAAGAGAAAATGCTGGAAAATCTCAGCAGGTCTGGCAGCATCTGTAGGGAATTGTCATTGCATGTTCAACTGCCATTGGGGCCTTGGCTGCGACATAGGGCCCAACTTGCATGCATTGCTGAAGCTCTCACCTGTCTCTGAGAGGGGTTTCAAATAACTTATCCAAGATTCTGTGGTTTGAATAGCCAACCAGTAGCACGGAGCAGTAAGTGCTGCAGTCATTTAATATCCAAGTACCAGAAGATGTAATCTGTATTTTTCCATTGGCTGGAAAGGCAGTGCAACCTCAAATAGCAATCCCGCAATCTCCCATGGTGAGAGCTCAGGGGCGAAATTCTCCGGAAACGGCGCCATGTCTGCCGACTGGCGCCCAAAACGGCGCAAATCAAACGGGCATCGCGCCGCCCCAAAGGTGCGGAATGCGCCGCATCTTTGGGGGCCGAGCCCCAACCTTAAGGGGCTAGGTCGGCGCCGGACGAATTTCCGCCCCGCCAGCTGGCGGAAAAGGCCTTTGGTGCCCCGCCCGCTGGCGCGGAAATGACATCTCCCGGCGGCGCATGTGCGGGAGCGTTAGCGGCCGCTGACGGCATTCCCGCGCATGCGCAGTGGAGGGAGTCTCTTCTGCCTCTGCCATGGTGGAGACCGGAGGCGGAAGGGAAAGTGTGCCCCCACGGCACAGGCCCGCCCGCGGATCGGTGGGCCCCGATCGCGGGCCAGGCCACCGTGGGGGCACCCCCCCGGGGCCAGATTGCCCCGCGCCCCCCCAGGACCCCGGAGCTCGACCGCGCCACCTTGCCGAATCTCCGGTGCCAGAGACATCGGCAACCGGCGGGGGCGGAATTCACGCCAGCCCCCGCCGATTCTCCGACCCAGTGGGGGGTCGGAGAATCTCGCCCCAGATGTGCAAGTATTCGGTGAAAGAGCTGATTTGTCTGTGAGGCATCTCATAGCATTCTGGTTGGCAAGGAGCAGTTTGACAGGCAGAAGGTTGGGGGAGACCTTCACTGCAGTCGGTGAAACAACTGTTTGAGGCTCAGGCAGAAAACTTAAGCAACAGACAAAGGGGCTTCTGTGTCTTTCCGCTTGTCCATTTCTAATTAAACCAGATTGCAGATAAGTGGTGGTTTACGGGAGTTGATGGGGGTGGGGGGTTTGGTGGAGATGCCACAGTCCTCAACATAACTTCTCACTAACGAAATGCAATGGAATCCTGAAACATGTAACAAAACAGCAAAATTATTTGTCAAAGGAGAGCCTCGACCCCCAATAATGCTTAAAAAAACCTCAGGAAACTGTAGAGTCCGTTTTTGGGCAACAATTTGCCCCTGAAGTTCACCCAAGTCTAAAGCAGGAAATGTCCAAGTGCAGAAGTCTCTGACGCTCAATTGAATGAAATTTACATTACTGTGTCTGTTTCTGACATGGTCAGGCAGAAGCAGCTGAAAATGCACACTGGAGGTTCAGATGCTAGGCTATTCAGGAGCATCTTTCCTGTGCATTGTACACATTATATTTGGGTCATAAATTCAGGAAACTGCCTTACTGTATTTTAAAAATTGTATTTTTAAAAAATTAATGGGATGTGGGCATCACTGGCCAGGCCAGTATTTATTGCCCATCCCTAATTTCATAGAATCCTTACTCTGCATAAGGAGGCCATTCGGCTCATCTAGTCTGCACCAACCCTTGGGACAAACACTCTACCTTGACCCACTCCCCCAGCCCAACCCGCACATTGATCATGGCCAATCCACCTAACCTGCACATTTTTGGACACTAAGGAGCAATTTTTAGCATAGCCAATATACCTAACCTGCACATCTATGGTCCAAAATCAAATGTTGAGGACTCCCAGGGCAACTCCCTCCTAACTGTATACAACTGTGCCGGTACCAGTGGGACAGGGCATGCCCCGAGATGGTAATGGTGGTGTCTGGGACATTGTCTGTAAGATGTGATTCCGTGAGTATGACCATGTCAGGCCGTTGCTTGACTAATCTGTGGGATAGCTCTCCCAATTTTGGCATAAGCCCCCACTCCCCCCTGCCTCAGTAAGGAGGATCTTGCAGAGTTGACGGAGGTGTGTTTGCCATTGTCCTTTCCATTGCCTCAGTCAATGCCATGTCGTCTGTCCGGTTTCATTTCTGTTAGACTTTCTAGCAGTTTGGCAGAACTGAGTTGCTTGCAAGGCCATTACAAGTCACATGCATTGCTGTGGATCTGAGTCATGTGTAGGCGAGGCAAGGTGAGGATAGCAGATTTCCTTCTCTAAAGGACATTAGTGAACCAGATGAGTTTTTACCACAATTGACAATACCTTTATGGTCGCCATTAGATTTTTAATTCCAGATTTTTATTGATTTCAAATCTGCCATGGTGGGATTCGAACTTGGATTCCCAAAGCTTTACCCTGAGTCTCTGGATTACTAGACCAGTGACAATACCACTACACCACTGCCTCCCCTGTGCATGAATATTGATGTCTGCTCAAGAAACTTATGGCATTTTCCAAAACAGTACAAGCTATGATATTGCTAATGCTGTATGCTAAAACTTTTCTTTGATCTGTGAAAGAAGTTTGGCTGCTGATGCTGTCTGCATGGTAAGGTGCCGGAATACGGCAGGGGACATTGTTAATAAATAAAGTTCAATACAGCAGTCAAATCTATAATACTGAACCCACTGGCATTTAAAAATATAACATAATGACTATTCCAGCCTTGTGCGACTAAAGGGAACAGTTCACAATTGCAGAGGACAGAATTGTATAATCGAGAATGTAGTTAAAGATTTTATTTTTGCTTTCTTTCTGTTCTTCAACAAGATGAAAATTTTGATTCGAATAATTACAAAAGGCTGAAAATTAGATGGGTCAATTTGAAACAATAACTGAAGTAATGTATCGCAATCTTGGATCAGGTCCCAACAGTGACTAGGATACTGGGCAGAAACCCCAATATTTTATTTTAATTTTGTAAGTCTGTGAGGAAAGGATACTTTGCTCCGGGATTTCATGCCAAGTCAGGATATGGTATATTAAAACAACTTTATTACCAACGCAGTATTAAAATATCAAAGATATAGCTTACAAAGACCTCTTAAACCATGCTAATCTGTGACACAATAACCGTTAACTGCTATTCTTATTCCCATTCAAACATCAAATCCAACTCTTCTCTCAATCCACTTTTATATACAGTTAGCAGACCCAGGCATATATACTTAAGAGGTGTTCTTTGGGACTGTTTTAAGAGATAGAACTGAATCCTGTCAGAAAAATGTAGAATCTCCAGCTGAAGTATTATGAAACTGTCTTCATGGTTTGACTTTCAGAAACCAAGTTAACTCTCTGCAAAGTGCCTGGCATTCTAGCTTCTCCCATTAATGACATCATCTTGCCAAGTTGAAACACAATGGGCTGGATTCATCGTTGACCGACGCCGATATCGTAATCGGCGATCGGGTGGAGAATGGGCTCTGACGCCTAAATCGGGACCGGGCACCGGTCAACCATGCTCCGCCCCCTCAAAAATGGTGTAATTGTGTCGCACGCCATTGCAACGGCGTTGGTGCATCATTGGAATGCCCTCTCACGATGCTCTGCCCCCGATGGGCCGAGTTTCCGACCGCACGGGACACGTGTGGTCTCAGCGATCGGGAACTCGGGGTGGCAGCTGCAGAATGTGTCCAGCACCACCACACTCAGCCGGGATCCATGCCGCTGACTGGGAGGGCTTCCATGATGGCTGGGGGGACTGGTGGGGGGCAGCCACGGGGTGGCCAGAGGATGGGCTGTGGTGTCGCGAATGGCGGGTTGGGTCTGCGCATGTCTGGCACCATGTTGCATGGCGCGATTGCTGCAGGTCGTCGCCGTGCGCATGTAAGGTCAGGGATCTGGCCATTCTCTGGCCATTTTCAGCACGGGAGCCGGATGTTCCATCCAGTGCCGCAGCTAACCCCTCACCAGTTTTGGAATCAGTGAGGGTTCACCGCCGATTTTGGCGTCGTAAAACGCCGACGAATTCTGCGTTCGAGCCGGCCCTTAGCTGCTGAAATGGAGAATCCAGCCCAATGTATCTGATTAACTACTTCACAGGGAACCTTCTTAATCCAAACAACAATCTATTAGCCCAAGGTTTTACAATGCTTTGAATGCACCACTGGCTCCCAAAACAAAGTTGCCTTTTAAACCAGGATTTGTAAAAACACTTCTCCAGCAGTCACACACACACTTACCCAGGCTTTTAACCCTTGCTGCACCAAATACATATAATACAATATATCTGAAATTTACATTAATCACAAATGGAACGAAATTGCGAATGAAGTAATTATTATATTTTTCATTTTTTCCAATTAAGGGACAATTTAGTGTGGCCGATCCACCTACCTGCACATCTTTGGGTTGTAGGGGTGAAACCCACGCAGACATGGGGAGAAAGTGCAAACTCCACAAGGACAGTGGCCCAGGGCTGGGATCGAACCCGGGTCCTTGGTGCCGTGAGACAGCAGTGCTAACCACTGCACCACCGTGCCGCCCGGCAAATGAAATTATGAGGTAAATTTGAGATCAGAAAACATACTAAAATATATTGAAGAAAGGGCAAATAATTCAAATTATAGATTGCTCTTTTTTTGTGTGTATGTGGGGGTGCGGGGGGGGGGGGGGGGGGGGGGGATGCGCGGAGACCCACTAAAACAATTTGGCGGTTTGAGAGATAATATTTAGTGATAGATTTGAGTGAGGGATATGAGGAATATGTAGGATTGAGCCATGGAAATAAAGCGTCATGGCATCTTTCCATTCCTAACTCCATCTCTTTTTATCAAATGTTTCTTCATGATACCTAAACAAATAATCCTTGACCAGTGCACTCAGTTGTTTAATGTGCTTTGGCAAAGTATTTACGTTTTCAAATTTGCCGTCTTCTGTAGACCTCGAGTCTTGATATCTCACTAGGAGAGGCAGGAGGACCTGCACACTTAGATCCCAAAGCACAGTCATTTTCAGCTGAACACAATACCACTTTATGGATCTGTGGTGATTACCCTGATGGCCACAAGTGTTCAGTTACAATGAATAGCATCGATCAATACTTTTCTCTCCATTATTTAGCTACTAAAAAGATTACGACTGCTTTCTATTTTATGATAGTTGCACCACAGTCATAAATCTTCGATGAGTTATGCATAAGCTGAACTCCAGCCTCTTTCTCTGTTAGACTAAAATGGCTGCCGGAAAGCACGTGTAGGAACCTTCCTTCAAGTTTCTTCTCTTCATGTAGGGTGGCTTTGAGCTTCAAACTTGCTTCTCCCCATGTTAACATGATTAACTCAGTACCTCAATGGGACAACCTGATTCATCACTATTCCAGAATGCTGAATTTTCTTTGCATATCAATATCATTGTGTGAAAATCTTATTCACAATATTTGGTCATCTACCTTCAAAGAGGCATTGGTGCTTTGAAAAGGGATTCAGAGAAAAATAGCAGGGAGGATGCTGCAACTTAGGGGCTTTAATTATCAGGAGAGAGATTTACAGAACTGAAGGCATTATCATCAGAGAAAACACGATCGAGGGAGACTATGGTCTGAATCTTTAAATGCTGCAAGGTGTGGAAAGCGTTCATTGCAGCAAGCTATTTAACTTGGACTGTCAATGAAAGGCTAGAGGAAACAAGAACAAAATTTAAAAAATGTGAAGGAGGATTTGTCATTGCAAGCAACTCCATCACTCTACAGTGTCTCAGTATGTGGAATTAATTGCAACCAAAAGCAGTTATTGCCACTCTTGATTAATTTCCTTTAAATGAGAGCTGAGGGTTGGAAAAGATAAATGCTGCAAGGATAAACAAAACCAGAGATGATCAAATACTCGGTATAGGGCATATATGCTATTCTATAAAGGTATTCCTGTGAAGCTGCTGAAAACATCAGACGGAATCTTATCAAAAAATAACATATGTCAGTCCTAGTGAGAAAAACGGAGTGAATTCCGCCAACGGAGTCGGCAGGATTTGTCATGGAATCTTGAGTCTCTTCGAAAAAAAATGAGTGGCCGTAGTTAACACCATCACTCTGTAAGGCAGGAGAGGTGGGAACCGGCTTCAAACAGATAGGGGCACCATCTTTAAAGGGCACCCGACCAGCCCTGAGGTTGAATGGCATCCAGGTCACAACTCGGAGGTCTCGGAGCTCTCCCGCTCAACAGTCATTGCTGGGAGATCACTCCCAACTCCGTAATACCATATGATATAGGAGCAGAATTAGGCCATTCGGATATCGAGTCTGCTCCATCATTGGCTGACATGTTTCCCATCCCCATTCTCCTGCCTCTTCCCTGTAATCCTTATCCCCTTATGAACCAAAAACCTATCTATCTCTGTCTTAAAGACACTCAGTGACTTGACCTCCACAGCCCTCTGTGGCAATGAGTTCCACAGATTCACCACCCTCTGGCTGAAGAAATTCCTCCTCATCTCAGTTTTAAAGGATCGCCCCTTCAGCCTGAGGCTGTGCCCTCGGGTTCTAGTTTCTCCAGCGAGTGAAAACATCTTCTCCACATCCACCACAGACAGTCATCGCTGGCATATCCTCCCCACTCAACATCTGCTTTCCCCAGCCCCCACCGATCAAACATATGTACGCCCCCCCACCCCCCCCCCCCCCCACCCCTCCACCACCACCACGGGGCTCCCACTGCCCTGGCAGTGTCAGGGGGCAGTGCCCCAGACGTATTCAGTACGGGGGTCGCCAATGTGCAACACGTCTAGTTGTGGTTCGGATTTGGTACTGGGGTAGCCTCCCAAGGTGAAAGGTTCATCCGAGTCCTAGTCTTCTAGGACCATATCATCACTATTTGCATCGGAGAGGGCATTGGGCTCGCGAGGTCCAGAGAAAATGTAAAGGTCGGTATCGAAGTATTCAAGGTCGGAATCATCGGTTTGGGCGTAGGTAACTGCTTGTTGCAGGGTTCTTCGGAGGTTAATTTCATGTCCTGGATCAATTTGAGGCATTGTGCTGTCATTCCAGGTAAAAGAAGGTTGTTTTACAGCTTTAAAATATTTTTTCTTTGATTTGGGACATGCCCTTTAAATGGGCATGTCTGGGGCCTCTGATGTCATGACGCATGTGACATCATACGTAGGAAGCGTTTGCGCATGCGCAAATTGCTGTTCCTGCACCGATGGCCGTTTCCGTGATTGCGCATGCGCGGCGTCTCACGCATGCGCAAACGGACCTTCCCGCTCTGTGCGCCTCTCGCGCAACTGCAGTCCCTTTAGAAAGATGGCCACCGATCAAAACTGTTCTCTGCTCCGGGATCTCAGCCTCATGGTGAGTACTGGCGCTTCTCTTACCTTTTCTTGCTGGCTGGAGTGTGTTTTCCTCACAGTATTTGCCGAATTTGTCCAGGACTGCCTGGAAGTCGCTCCTGTTTTGCCCCTTGGAGAACTTGAATTTTTAAAAGATTTCTTCTGCTCTGGCACCGGCGATGGTGAGGAGAAGCTCTGTCTTTTCAGCATCGGCTACGTCTTCTAGTTCGGCTGCTACCAGGAAGATTTCAAACATTTGCCGGAATACCCGCCAGTTTCCGCAGAGATCGCCGTGGCACTGGAGCTGCTGCGGAACCCGGATCTCGAACATCTTGCCTGGGTATCGTTACTGGTTGTCACTGTACGCTGAGGTATGGCTATATGGATTGAAACAGTTCACTGCTGGTACCATGTCTTGTTATGTTCTAGGTGTAACATAAGCGGCTTCCTTGTGGTGCACTTGACAAAGGAAGGTTCAGACGTGGAGATAACTTCAACACGTTTATAAAACTATTTACACTTCTATTACTCGGGTTCGACGCTACTGCTAATCCTACTATAGCTACCCAGACTGACAGTTGCTGCAATCCACGTGGTGGGAGTGATATTGAATCAACCCTGTGTCTCTACTCACTGACTGTCTCCACTGGAAAAAGGCAGATCATGTGTGTGGTGTCCTTTATATATGGGTTGGTGTAATGCCCTCCTGCGGTGGTGTCACCTCTGTGTGTATCGTGAATGTCCATTGGTCGTGTCCTATCTAACTGATCTATTGGTTGAGTGTGTGTGTGCGATGTTTCTGGTGCTCCCTCTAGTGTCTAGCTAGCCTACATGTATTTACATTGATGCACATCACCACACCGACTTTCTCACGGACGGAGAACGAGGGCTCAAACCGTCCCCATGGAATTGCCGTAGCAAGGAAAGAAGAAGATCAAAGACAAATAATGTAAATTGAAATATAAAGGTTAAATGACTCTATGAGTGAACAAACCAAACTGTGCATGGTCCACGACTGGCAGTGCCCTGCTGAACCAAATGACCATTTGTCACCATGTACCCACTGCATCACCATTTTTTCATACGAAGGATCATGATATTTTATTCAAACTCACACAGTCTAAAATCCATTAACCTAGCATTGACTCCAGAGGTGGAGTTTTATGGGCGTGATTCAACACTAAGTGTTATTTTGGGCACGTTTGGAGGAGTGTTTCTCGTTGGCTGCGTTAGCGAGATCGCGGCCCATATTTAACGACACTTAGTGCTGAAGATTAACCGCCACGTGAATGTTGCCATTACTGGCTGTCTCGCCGTCTGATTCGCCTAACTTGTGCCTCAGCATCTTGCCACTAACAAGGGGGAGCTGTTTTTAAACACTCCCTCACCACTCACTCCCCATCAACACACAAGCCTGGCAGCGCGCCGACCTGCTCCTCGCTTTGGAGATGCCGACCTGGACAGGCTTCTTGACACTGTCGATGTGAAACGGGACATGCTCCCCTGAGGATTCAGAGCACCAGCAGCAGGGTCACCAATACCGCTTGGGAGGCAGTGGCAGTTGCTGTCAGCATTGGCAGCATGATCATGAGGGCCTGCGCCCAATGTCGGAAAAAGACCAACGACCTCCACCTAACTACAAGGGTAACTTACCACCTCTCTCCTGACATCAGTTCCACCTGCCACCCATCAAATTCCCTATCCCCACCCCACAGAGATCACTGGCTGACACCTCGCACCCTCCCCAAATCTGATCTTCGTGCTTGTGCTTCGTCTGGAACTCAACGTGGCGGCTGCGGACTCAGTTCAGCGGCACCACAGTCGGGGGAGGGCCGATCCACAGGCAGGGGTGGACATTTTAGGGGCTCGGGGCACTGTAGTGGGATGATCCGGGGGGGGGGGCGCGAGACTGCCGAAGGGGGGGACTATTTCGCGGGCCGGGTCTGCGAGCAGCATCTGCCATGAAGCACGGCGCAGCTGCTGCAGGCCGCCGCTGTGCGCACGCGTGGCCACGGACCCAGCAATTCTCCAGACCATATCAGCAGCTAGAGCTGCCTCCCTGCTACTCCCCCCCCCCCCCCCCCCCCAGCAAAACGGAGAATCGGTGGCCATTTTGCACCAGTTTTCCTGGCGTAACCATTTTCAGGCTGGCGTGGGGACTTAGTCTGCGGAACGGAGAATCCAGCCCATGGTTTCTGGAGAAAACTGAAGCTGGTTGATGCCAGACCGGATGCCAGAGAACCATTCAAGCTTAGATTCCAGTGGTGCAGTGCAGGTAGTTGAAAATGATGAGCAGGAAGTTTAGATCTGGGAGGGGAGATAATGGAAAAGGGTTACTGCAGTAGTTTCAGTTATTTTAAAGGAACTGATTGGCCAGCACCATCCATATAGTGCACAGTGCTGTTATAGAGGGTTTGGATAAAGGTGTCTCTGGAGAATCCGCACAGTTAAGAATGTTGTAAACAGAGCTGAGGGGATTCAGTAAATATTTGCCATTGTAGAGAAGGCCATGCAGAGATGCTATCAGATGGTGGATAGATTTTCAAATAAAAGGAGTCGGATTTCTAACTGAGGAAGTTCAGAGATTTGAAAAATTTTGCAGTGAAATTTGGTACCATAGGTACTGAGGGGACTGCATAGTAAATCCCTGAGATCTACCGTTGTTACACTAGGTTTAAATGTGTAATTTATGGTGTACGCTGACCACGATTTGCCTGTTAATTTATGTTTCACTTATGTTGATCTTGGGTTTGGCTTCTGAAGTAAAAGATATAGAAAGTGAAATCTTGTCCAGTGGTTTTTGTCATGTTTGTTCAGTAAATATGGCTTCCACAAGGATCATTGCAACAGGAATGGAGAGAGTTCATTCCTAGAGATCTCCAGACTTTCCTTAAAATACCAACACAAAAATTGAAAGCTATCAGAAGAATAAAGAAGATCCTACTGAGCTACAATGTGAAAATAATACCATCTATATACAAAATATATAAAGGTACCCACAATATAATGTTTTTATTAGCTCTCAGCTGCATATTTATTCAGAATATGATGTTGCTGTATAGTTAATCAGATTTGTAAAAGTGTATATTCACTAAATATGTATCATTCCTGTTTTATTGGATGCACATTGAACTTCTTGAACTTGGGTAAATCATTGACTCAACAGTGCACATGAAGATCAAGTCCCTTATTATAATGAAATGTCATTTAATCATATATTACTATGTTACTTACAGATCCCAATGCAGCCAAGAGAATTGCCAGAAAAATATCATCTATATTGAATTACTTTTTCAATAGAGAATGAGTTATGACTGATTAGATAATTAAATCAAATACCGATAGTTGAAAATAACCCTATTTTTAATCATCCCTTTGAATTGAAAGTCCTGCATCATGAAAAATCATGACCAGCTTGGAAATGACAAGTCCACTGCTTTTTATAGTCAGCTAGGATTTATTGTCAATTAACTTATTGAACTGAACAGTCAGCATAACCTGGTACTCAACATTTCTTTAAATTATTCGCATCAGTTATCAAGTACGTCAACATCAGCGCAATAAAATATATGAATATATTGACCAATTCTTTAGGCTTGGCTTTAATGCACGTGTAATACAGTTTCATCAAATTATTATTTACTGTTTCGAGCAGTTGTTCCGAATAAGAATAGGTAACCCATTGATGAGAAAGAGGACAAGGTTGCATTGATTTCATTGACTGGTCTGTGAAGAAAGAACAAGTACTACATCACGCTGATCCCTATCTGTGTTGTTGCATTTTGTTAATCCATGCAGAAGTTGCTATGTGCAGCATTTTAACAGTTTAAAAGTACGTGGTTGTGAAATGTTTTTGTTCAAGTTATAAGCCGGAACTTTCCGGTCGTCCACACCGGCGGGATCTCCGGTCCCGCCGACGGCGCATTCCCGTCACCGTGGGTGCATTCGACGGGGAAACCCCATTGACAACGGCAGGACCGGATGATCCTACCGCCAGCCAATGGCATACTGCTCTACGTGCCGGATTACACAGTAAATCCCACTCTTGGCTTTCGCTTTTTAAGTACTAAAAGCATTTTCTAACAGCATATCAGTGGAAACCTTCAATTCTTGCTTTGAATTATCCTGGAAAGCATGTGGAACTGAATTTTCTATTTTTTGTGGGACATGGTGGTGGGATTGCTGGACTAGTAATCCAGACTAATTCTCAGGAGCCGGGCTTCAACTCCCACCACGGCATCTGATGGAATTTATCTTCAATGATATAATTTGGAATTAAAAGCTAGGGCAGGATTTTCCGACCCCGCACCGGGTCGGAGAAGGGCAAGGGGGGGGTGCGATTCACGTGACGCCGCTCCGATGCCGGTCCGCCGATTCTCCGGTGACCGGAGAATTGGCACCATTGGCACCGGTGCGGTCAGCACTGTGCCGGTCGGGGGCCGTGTAGTGGCGATTCTCTGCGCGCGATGGGCCGAGTGCCCGCCGAGTTAGGCTGAGTCCCGCCGGCGCCGTTCTCATATGGTCCTACCCGGCGGGACCTCGCCGTTCATGTTGCGGGGGGCGGCCTGGTGGGGAGGAGGGGGTATCCAACCCTGAGGGGGGCCTCCACGGTGGCCTGGTCCACGATCGGGGCCTACCGGGCTTATCCTGGTGGGGGCTATCTTCCTCCGCGCCGTGCCCCTGTAGCTCTCCGCCATGTTGCGTCAGGACTGGCGGAAGGGAACCCATGCGCATGCGCGAACTCGCACCAGCCGTAGCGTGCATGCACGGACCCACGGCGCCCGTTCTGATGCCCGGCTGGAGCAGTGTGAGGCTCTCCAATGCCGTGCTGGTCCTGTGCAGCGCAGGATCGCTGCTCCTAGGGGCCTGTTGATGCTGGCATAAAACGCTCCGGCGTTTACGATGGCGTCAACACTTAACCCCAGTATCAGAGAATCCCCCCCCTAATCTCTGTAATAGGGACCTTGAGATTGGTGTTAAAAACCCATCTGACTCGCGAATGTCCATACCTGCTCTGGCTTACGTGTGAGTCCAGACCCGCAGTAATATGGTCGACTCTTAACTGTCCTCTGAAATGGTCTTGCAAGCCACACAGTTCAAGGGGATGGGCAACAAATGCTGGCCTTGCCAGAAACTCCTACATTCCGTGAAGGAATTAATTTTAATTGAGTCATATGAAATTGAAGACACAGATTTGCTGTGCTTATCTCTGCCCCCCCCCCCCCCCCCCGATCTCGCCAAAATTCATAATACAAACTGTGAAAGCCAATTTTAAAAGTAGAACATTGTGTAGGTAGCCATTGCTTTAATCAGCCTAGAATTACATAAGTGAGAAATATATTCTTCATCTCACAGATGAGCTCCACAGTTCCTCCATTGTCATTCAATGGAAAACAAATAATTTGTAGTGGATGAATGGTCTGTAAAAAGTTTATGTTAATAATTTGTGAGAGTGGGGGAACTGCAGTTGATTGATGCACAAGTAGTGCCACTGGACTTGTTCGTCTCCTACCCCTAATCTGTTTTATTTTGCAAATTTTCCACGCTTACTTTTCTACCTGCCTAACTCCCCACCGTCTGTGCTGTTCATATGTACGCGGCCTGCTTTTCCTGTGGGCTTGGGAAAACCTCACTTGCGTACTTTTCTACTTTCCAAAATGCAAACCTGACCAATGTGTGACTTTGCCCAGGAATTTTTGTTTTTTCACACAAGGGTTGGATTCACAATGCATCACGAGGAATGTGGGTGTGGAGGTGAGCCTGTTAAAAGGTCTGCCTGAGCTCGCCAACATTGCAGCCCAGCTCCCAACATTGTTTTAGGGTCTAAACCTCATGCTACATGCCCTTCATGTCGTCTATGCCACCTCCATCACCCTTCATCCCAACCGCCACCCATACCACCCCATGTCATACCCCTCCAAGTAATATTTTGAGTTCCCATTCATCACATCAAAGGTTCATTCTGTTATGACAGCGGACAGGCAATGTCAAGGAACAAATAGGTAAATTCCAAAAGTTGTTTATTCCTATTTGGCACAAGAGTAGAAAGGGAAATTAGAGATAGTATTAGATTCAAAAAAGAGGCATACAAATTATCAAGAAAAAGCAAAAGACATGAGGATTGGGAAAAGTTAAAAATTCAGGAAGGGAGACCAAGTGATTGATTAAGAAGGGGAAAATACAATTTGAAAGTAAACTAGCGGGGAACATAAAAACTGACTGTAAAAGTTTCTGTAGGTATGTAAAGAGAAAAAGATTGATAAAAACTAATATTTTTTAAAACTAATGTAAACTAAGGCCCCTTACAGACAGAAACAGGGGAATGCATAATGGGGAACAAAGAAATGCCTGAGGAACTACAGTCGTACTTTGCCTCTGTCTTCACAAAAGAAGACATGAATACTATAACAGAAGTTCTGAGCAACACAAGTTTTAATGAAGTGCTGAACAAAATTAGTATTAGAGAAATGGTTTGGTGGAAATTAATGGGACTGAAGGCGAATAAATCTCGAGGGTTCGATAATCTTCATCCCAGAGTAGTTAAGGAAGTGGCCCAAGAAATAGTCAATCAATTGGTGGTCATTTTCCAAAATTCTTTTGACTCTGAAATGGTTCCTACAGAGTGGAGGGTAGCTAATATAACCCCCCTATTCAAAAAGGGAGGTAGAGAGAAAACGGAACTATAGACCAGTGTGCCTAATGTCAGTAGTAGGGGGGTTGTTAGAGACCATTATCAAGGATTTCATAGCACAGGATTTGGAAAGCAATGGTATAATCAGGCAAAATCAGCATTGATTTATAAAATCCATGCTTGACAAATCTACTAGAATTGTTTGAAGATGTAAGTAGTAGAGTTGATCAGGGAGGACCGGTGGATGTAGTTAATTTAAACTTTCAGAAAAGATTTTGACAAGGTCTCGTATAGCAGGTTACTATGTAAAGTTAAAGTGCATGGGATTACGGGTAGTATCATGAGATGGATATAAAGCTGGTTAGCAGACAGGAAGCAAAAAGTTGGAATAAATAGGTCATTTTCCGATTGGCAGGCAGTGACTAGTTGGGTACCGTAGGGATATGTGCTCATACACCAACTGTTCACATTATACATTAATGATTTGGACGAGGGAACTAAATGCATTATCTCCAAATTTGCAGATGATATAAAGTTGGGTGGGAGGATGAGCTATGCGGAGGATGCAGAGATGCTTCAGTGGGATTTGGACAGGCTGAGTGAGTGGGCATATGCATGGCAGATGCAGTATGACCTGGATAAATGTGAAGTTATCCATTTCGGTAGCAAAACATAGGAAGGCAGATTATTATCTGAATGGATGTAAATTGGGAGAGGTGGATACTTAGCGAGACTTTGGTGTCCTTGTGCATTAATCGTTGAAAGCAAGGGTACAGGTACAACAGGCAGTAAAGATGGCAAATTTTTACTTCTCGCAGAGGCTGGTGAATTTGTGGAACTTGCAGTGGAATCTGAGTGGAACACGGTGCGGTGGAATCTGAGTGGAACACGGTGCGGTGGAATCTGAGTCAGTAAATAGTTTCAAGAAGGAGATAAAATACATTTCTGATTTTAAAAAACAGGTTAAAGGGATATGGGGAACAGGTTGGAGAGTGGATTTGAGACCAGGAAGAGATCAGCCATGATCAAATTGAATGATGGAGCATGCTTGAAGGGCTGAATTGACTACTTCTACTCCTAGTTCCTATGTTCCAAACGGTGCCTTGGCTTTCATAACAAGAGGATTTGAGTTTAGGAATATGGATGTTTTACTGCAATTGTTTAGGGTGTTGGTGAGGCCACACCTGGAGTATTGTGTGCAATTTTAGTGTCCTATCTGAGGAAGTACAGCGAAGGTTTACCAGGCTGATTCCTGGGATGGCAGACTGTCATCTGAGAAGAGACTAAATTAGTTAGGATTATATTAATTGGAGTTAGAAGAGTGAGAAGGGATCTCATTGAAACTTATGAAATTCTAACAGCATTGGACAGGGGAGATTGTGGGGGATTCTAGAACTCGGGGTAATAGTTTGAGGATAACCGGTAAACCTTTTAGGACTGAGGTGAGGAGACATCTTTTCACCCATAGAGTAGCGAATCTGTGGAATTCACTACCACAGAAAGTAGTTGAAGCCAAAACGTTGTGTAATTTCCAGAAGAATTAGATATAGGTCTTGGGGCTAAAGGGATCAAGGGATATGGGGGGGGGAGGCTGGATCAGGGTATTGAACCTGATGATCAGCTATGATCATAATGAATGGCGGTGCAGACATGAAGGGCCGAATGGCCTCCTCCTGCTCCTATTTTCTATGTATGTTTCAATCATTCTTGTATCAGCAAATCACCTGCTGAGCTGAAGCCACTGTCAATTATTTAAACCCAGACAAGCATTTATAATGGCTACAGCTGAACAAATATTTTCAGCTAAATTTCCTGAAACTGACGGAAAAAAAATTGTTCTTCATTTCCATTTCAATACTGATCATCTGCAAATCAAAGGAGAGGAGCAGTGCTGAGCTTTATTTTTCAATTTTCAAAAGCAGGGTTTTATCTAACAGCCGGGGTGGTCAGTTGATTTAAATCACTGTATAAAATATGACAGTAGAGGCTGTCAGGACTTTTTCTTTTACATTTGTCATGCAATATGGCACTTTCTCCATTGGAAAAAAAATACTGTAATGCATGGCAACACCAGACAATTGTGGTTAATGTATGGGTCAACTCTGCAAAACAGATCTTTATGGTGAATTGCTGCATTAAAAACATATTACAATATAACATCTAACAGTGACAGTTGAAGGTGTTAAAACATTTTGCACTTAACTTTCAGTATGCTCCTCACTCCTCAGATGGATTCCCCCAGTGGCCACAAACTCTCGGGTGGTTCGCAATGGATCGCAATTGCCCAGGGGAAGTTAGTGCTTTTGGACAATTGCTGTGCAAATATTTACCTGGGAGATTCCAAGAGGGATTCCGCATCGCATCTTTGGGGCATCCCCAAAATCTGCACTGGAGAACCAGCGCCAAAAAATGGTGCGAATCAGTCCGGCATCGCGCCGCCCCAAAGGTGCGGAATTCTCCGCATCTTGAGGGGTCGAGCCCTCACCTTGAGGGGCTAGGCCCGCACCGGACTGATTTCCGCCCGTCAGCTGGCGGGAAAGGCCTTTGGTGCACCGCCAGCTGGCGTGGAAATGACTTTGCCGTGTGGCGCATGCGCGGGAGCTACAGCCGCCGCTCACGGCATCCGCGCGCATGCGCAGTGGAGAGGGTCGCTTCCGCCTCAGCCATAGTGGAGACGATAGCGAAGGCGGAAGGAAAAGAGTGCCCCCACGGCACAGGCCTGCCCGCAGATCGGTGGGCCCCGATCGTGGGCCAGGCTACCGTGGGGGCACCCCCCGGGGCCAGATCGCCCCGCGCCCCCCCCCAGGACCCTGGAGCCCGCCCACGCCGCCTTGTCCCGCTGGTAAGAGAGATGGTTGATTCTCGCCGGCGGGACAGGCATTCCAGCAGCGGGACTTCGGCCCATCGCGGGCCGGAGGATCGCTGGGGGGGGGGGCCGCCAACTGGCGTGGCGCGATTCACACCCCCGCCGCATATCCGGTGCCGGAGAATTCGGCAACCGGCGGGGGAAGGATTCACGTCAGCCGTCGGCGGGGGGTCGGAGAGTCCTGCCTCAGGAGTTAACAAAATTTACCGAATGCTGTAAATACGGAAGTATAAACCATTAATTTTTTAAAATATAAATTTAGAGTACCCAATTATATTTTTCCCAATTAAGGGGTAATTTAGCGTCGCCAATCCACCTAACCTGCACATCTTTGGGTTGTGGGGGTGAAACCACGTAGACACAGGGAGAATGTGCAAACTCCACACGGACAGTGACCCAATGCTGGGATTCGAGCCTGGGTCCTCAGCGCCGTAGGCAGCAGTGCTAAGCACTGTGCCACATGCCGCCCTTCAAACCATTTCTGAAATTAATTGTTGATGTTTTTCTCTGTATAAAACTACAGGTCCTGTAATCAGAAAGGGTTCTAATCAGGGGCGTCATTCTCCGACCCCCCGCCGGGTTGGAGAATTGCCGGGGGCTGCCGTGAATCCCGCCCCCGCCGGTTGCCGAAGTCTCCGGCACCGGATATTCGGCGGGGGCAGGAATCGGGCCGCGCGGGCCCCCCCGCTGGATTCTCTGGCCCGGATGGGCCGAAGTCCCGCCGATAAATTGCCTGTCCCGCCGGCGTGGATTAAACCACCTTTTGAACGGCGGGACAAGGGGGCGTGGGCGGGCTCCGGGGTCCTGGGGGGGGGGGGGGCGCGGGGCGATCTGACCCCGGGGGGTGCCCCCACGGTGGCCTGGCCCGCGATCGGGGCCCACAGGCAGGCCTGTGCCGTGGGGGCACTCTTTCCCTTCCGCCTACGCCACGGTCTCCACCATGGCGGAGGTGGAAGAGACTCCCTCCACTGCGTATGCGTGGGAAACTGTCAGCGGCCGCTGACGCTCCCGCGCATACGCCGCCCCGAGATGTAATTTCCGCGCCAGCTGGCGGGGCAACCAAGGCCGTTTCCGCCAGCTGGCGGGGCAGAAATTCCTCCGGCGTCGGCCTAGCCCCTCAATGTTGGGGCTCGGCCCCCAAAGATGCGGAGCATTCCGCACCTTTGGGGCGGCGCGATGCCCGTCTGATTGGCGCCGTTTTGGGCGCCAGTCGGCGGACATCGCGCCATTTTCGGGAGAATTTCGCCCCAGGTCTCATTGTTTCCCCAAGGCCCTGCACCACCCCACCCCACCTCAGAGAGCAGCTGGGTAAAATCTGAAAATGGTTGTCTACACCGTTTTCCTGGGTTCTTGGCTGGTTTTCTCACCAGGAATATAGCAGAGACTCCATGGAAAAGCAGGTCCATATTCTTTATATATACTCAAAGGAAACTAGGAAGATATTTGAAAGTGGTGCATAAAAGTGCGCCCTTTGTCAAAAGCCAGTTTGGTCTCTGGATTTGAATTTCACAATGAATCCAGGCCTGATCATTTCAAATAAGTGATGGATAGAAAGCTTGACAAAAATTGTTCCCGTTGCCAGCAAAGATTATGAAGAGAAAATTGAACAAGCCAATAAAAAACCTTTATCGTCTTAATCAGATAGTTTTCAAAATGCATCTGTCCCGTACAACTGTCGCTTTTCTGTGTTAAGTAAATAAGAAGGTGCTTCAAATGTTAGATCCTTGTATCTCTGCATGTTTTACATAATTGATCTTGACAATTTTGAGCTATTTGGTTGGAGGAAATAAACTAAATTGGATTTTTAGAAGTTAACTTTGAAGATGTGTAATGAGGTGAGATTCCCGATTTTGTTGTGAAATAGATTGCATTGTGTGCATTGGGGACAATTACCACGTTAATCAGTCAATAGCATAGTTTCAACAAGCAGCTCATAATTTCTACACCAGGGAAACACATTCAGCACTTTCCTCAGGAAAAAGGAGCATTAGAATCACAAAGCACTGTAATTCTTCTGCATTGTGGAACATTATTGTTGCACCTATGTAACCACAAAGGCCGTTGGTCATATTGCTGTGGTGCTCATAAATCGCAAGGGCTTACAATCATGAGTTCTCACCAGCACAGCGTCACGCATATCAATTCTTGCTTCTTGCGCAGCAGTCACAATTCTAATATAAAGTGATCTTATTTGAAGTGGAAGGAAGACTTTTGGCTGATCACAGCTATTCTGCGCAATTCTGACGAACAATGCCCTGCTTTGTCTAATACAATTTTGTCTATCTGTCAAATACAGATACAGCAACACTTAGCATGATCATGGGCCAGAGTATTGATGCCTTGAAACATTGAAGCATCATTTAAGATACCTGAATAGGTCAGTGGTAGAGGTCAAGTACCCTTTATCTGAAACCGATTTGGGGTCGATTTGCATTTCGGTTACCATATATGAACTTAAACTACAATGGCCTAAGCCAAGGCGATCTACAGTCTACAGTGGATAAAATGGCTAGAACAATAAGGACCGTCATTTCACCAAAAAGTGGTAGTGAGCAGAAACCTCCTCGAGCTTCCCAACGCTCGGACCGGCAAGGACGTCACCGCTACAAAGTGTTAATTGGTCCACTTGACGAGGCCCCACAGCCTTCATGCTGCAAATGTTGGTCCCGCCAGCTGATTTCCGGGACTCTGCTAACAATGGAGAGCAGCACTTAAACCCCTCCTGTACAACCAACACCACACAGCATGCAGCCATCCCTCCAAGAAGACCAGCCCTACAATTCAGGGATGCCGACCTGGGCAGATTATTGGACGCAGCCGAGGCTAGGCAGGATGCCCTGTTCATCCGAGGATCTCGGAGAGTCAGCCACAGGGCAGACAGTGCTGCCTGGGAGGAAGTTGATGAGGCCGTCAGCTTGGGGAGAATGATCAGGAGGACCGGCACCCAGTGCCGGAAGACGATACACGGCCTCCACCGGCCCGCATGGGTGGGTTGGCACCAGACCCATGAACCGTCCCCTGGCACCTGGCACCGCATGCGCCCAGCACCGTTCCGTACCCGGCCAACCCATGTCCAGCAGTGCCACCCACGCCGCCCCTCCATTCCTGCCCCTGCTCCTCTTCTCCCCCATATACCCCATCTCTCACATACTCCCTATCCCCCAGCCAGTCTCCCCAAGCACCCCCCTCACCAGCAAAACCTTTCCCCCGAGACCCCCACTCCCCAAGTCCCCAACCCCGCGATGAATGATGCTTATGGCTCACGCTGCCCCATCTGTGTTCCACAGGGGACGTTGGCCCACAACGGACAGGAAAGGCCCAGATGGCAGACAGGCGGCGGAGTGCCGGACATCAGTGTGCTCACCCTTTATGTGGAATGGGCCCTGGAGGTTGCAGGGCTTGGCCGAGGACAGATCATCACCAACGTCGAGGTCGGCGTATAGCGCAGAGATGAGAGGCCGGGCGCCACCCAGATGAACTGTCACACGTGAGGTGTTAATGCCAGGCAGAATAACCAATCCCTCCCACTGACTACATGTCCATTCTCCCGCAGGTTCCTCATCGACGGTGTGGGGGTGGTTCCACCCCCCCCCCCCCCCCCGCCCCACCTCCCACGAGAACACCTCGAAGAGAGCTCTGAGGATGCCGCTGTCGATGCATCACAACTGTCGTCTCCACCCTCCTTGGCACAGAGACACACACCTCTGTGGACACATTCTGGTGAGCACCGCACTGCTGATGATGCACAAAAGGTGGAGACAGGAACGCCCAGGTGAGACAGCAGTCAGAGATCTGCTGGATCCCAGGACCCAGCTGGGTCCCAGTCGGGTCCCAGTCAGATGCTGATTCTCTGGACCAGGTTTACCCGCAGCTGATGCGGCTGTGATATTCAGAGGGAGATGTCAGCGTCCCTCCAGCAGGTCCACAGCCGATTGCAGGAGTCTCAGAGGCTACGGGCACAGGAGATGGCGCCGGCAATGCATGGCACCAAGGCCAACACTGTGAGGGTGGCGACTGCAGTGAAGAGTCTGGTGCACGATGGCAGCAGCATTAGTGCAGGTATCCAAGGCATGACTCAGTTAGTGGCGGCCATGGCTGAACGCCTCACAGCGTGTCCCAGTCACTGGGGGCCATGACCCAGTACCAGATGGACCTTGAGGATGCTCTGCGGGACATGTCTCAGTCTCAAGTGGCATTGCTGAGGCCCTCCAGAGCATGTCCCAGTCGCGAGCGGAGGTCTCCCAGTCCCATGTAGGCATAGCCAAGGCACTGCGGGACATGTCCCAGTCTCAGGTAGGTATAGTCGAGGTGCGGCTGAGCTTGTCCCCAGTCGCTGGTGGACATGTCCCAGTTGCAGGTGGGCATTGCTGGGACACTCCAAAGCATGTCCCAGTCACTGAGTAGCATACTTTGGGGAGTCACCAGGGCTAGCAGAGCAAGCCCCAGCTGCCCCTCCGCCCCAAGGTGAACCCCAGGGCCCTTTGGGCACTGACCGAGAGGAGGGGGGTGCTGCGTGCCAACGCAGAGCCAACCTACGGAGTGGCAAAGCCAGCCATCTGCTTCCCCGAGACCCACCCCACAGACGGCGGCACATTTCAGAGTCAGCACCCAGAACAGGGATGCACAGTGAGGCATGTGCCACCGGCAGGAATGTCGGGGCATTCCTGCCATAGAGACCCCAGAGGATGCCCGCCAGGGACATCGAAGGCCATGGGACGTGGTAAGTATCAGGCTGCCTCCATCTCTGATGTGCATCCTGGGCACACACCTAGATGCAGCGGTAGAGCTAGGAAGGCTAATCAGGTTGAGGATCACTGAGACGGCACTGGGGGGCAGGGGGTAAGGGTGGTTTGGGTGTGTTGTGGGGGGGTGGGTATGGGAGGGGTGGGAGAGTAGGACGGCACAATCGGGAATTGGGGCAGTTGGGGACACGTGTAAATTATTAAACATCATTGACCTTGACCAATATGACATCTCTGGCACTTTCTTCCACAATGCGGGCCGAGAACCAATCCCAAGCCCCATCTTCTCGGACATGGAGGTCCTGGTTGGCTCCCTCCTCCCCCCCCCCCCCATTTCCCCATTGCTCCACCCTCCTGCATATTCCCTCATTGTTCCTCCCCATTGCACATTGCTCCTCCTCCCCTCTCTCCTCCATTTCCCACTCCCCCCATTGCTCCCCACACCCCCGGGGGTGGCATGGCAGACCCACTGAGACACTCACCTCCCCTCTCCCCCCTACCATCCGACATGGCCTGCCCATGCACCCCGGCCGCAGGGGAGCACTGCTCACCAGACCCCAGACCCTGTACCCCAGACGCCCGCACGTAACATTACCTGGACTGGGTGCTGGTCCCGTCCCCAGTGCACACGTCCAACTCCTTGGTCACTGAACTGTCCCTGGTGCTGGGGGGCAGCCCGTGGGTGTTCGGATGTTGGTTTCTGCATCTGTGGTGTTGCCTCCTGCAGTGTTCAGTGTCCAGGCATCACGGTCTGATTGGGATGCTAGGCAATAACCCCCACATGCTACATGGCCCGCCCACCCACTCGGGAGGTGTGAAGTGCTCACTTTACTAGGATTTCCAATTCCCAATTAGCTATAGCCTTCAGCCGTAGGGCCAGAGGGCTCCGAGATCAGTGGGAATTATGGGTGGTCGGTGGGCATGGTGGGCTTGGGCTGGTGCTGCCCCTGGAATGAGAATACATGATCCGGGGTGGCATGGTATGCCCATGGGCGCTGACACCCATCTCCCCCCCCCCCCCCACCTCCGATGACAGCCCATCCCAACCGAGGCTGGCCCCTGGGGGTACGCCATCCCCCTCTGAGCCTTGGGCCAACAATGCTGGAGCACCTGGGCTCATTGCCTGGGAGTGAAGATGGCTACCTACCCCCTCAAAGTGCCCTTCCAGCAGCTTCACGTTTTTAAAAAGGAGGACTAACCAGCACCCATGTGACCACTTGCTGGGAAGGCTGTTAGATCACAGGAGGGCGTTAGCTAGGGGTCGCTCCCGTTAATTGTATGGAGATTGGGCTTCAGTGGTGATTATTGGTTTCTCATCATGCTGCGGTGGGATGCTGATCTCAGCAGTGGGGGTGGGTCGGTTAGTTCGCAAACAGATTGACGCCCAGCGAGGTTCTCAATTTTAGCCTCTCTAGTGATCTAATGGCCCCGTCGCTCTCTTGCTTAAGAGCAACGCGGCCATTAAATTGTGCCCAAGATATATTACTGAATAAGAAATACATGGCACATCTAATAAGGTTTTTTTGACATGTTCACCACAACAACCACAAGGTAAACAGAGGTAAATAACTAGACTTCACTTGTTAAAGGCTGATACAGTTCAGATAAAGTGCTTTTTGGATGTGTTCTGTTTTCGGATTTACGGATAAAAGGATATTCAACCTACATTTTGTAGTACTATCCCTCCAGGGACTCCAAGATCTTGTTTCCTCCTAAATTTGGAGAAGGAAGCCGATCAGCAGCTACTCTAAACTTATATTATGATCACTATTTCTCAGGAGTTCCCATTCTCCACTTGCCCCACTTCATTCCCCAGAAATAGATCCAGCACTGCTTCGTGTTGGGCTGGTGACAGGTCTATCAAGAAAGTTCTGTTGCAGACATTTAAGGAATTCCTCCTCCTTATAGCTCGTCACACTGTTACATTCCCAGTTTGAATAATTGAAGTGCACCCGCCCCTCACCCCAAGACAAAATATCTTGGATAGGACTTTCTGGCCGTTTGCTGGTGGTGCGATTCCCTGCCGCCACAGCGCCCCCCTCCCCCCCCCCCCCTCCCCCAGGTTTTAATGGGAAATCCCATTGACAAGCGATGGGAGTAGATAATCCCACCACCAGTGAAAGGCGTGCCAACATTCTCCATCCTCGCTAGCAACAGTAGAGGGGTGGACTCGCAATTGAGAATGCCTGCCCTAAATGTGAGGTCATCTATTTTGGTAAGATTAACAGCAACATGGACTATGATTCAAATGGTGAAAAATTTCAGCATGCTGCTGTGCAAAGGGACCTGGGTGTCCTTGTGCATGAATCACAAAAACTTGGTATGCAGATGCAGCAAGTAATTAAGAAGTCAAGTAGAATGTTGTCCTTCATATTGCTGTAGGGATGGATTTTAAAAGTAGGGGGGTTATGTTGCAGCTGTATAGGGTGCTGGTGAGGCCACATCTGGAGTACTGTGTACAATTTTCGTCTCCTTACTTGTGAAAGGATGTGCTGGCACTGGAGGGTTTGCAGAGGACATCCATTAGGTTGATTCTGGAATTAATAGGATTGGCTTATGAGGAGAGATGGAGTAGACTGGGTTTATACTAATTGTAATTTAGAAGAATGAGGGGGGATCTTATAGAAACATATAAAATTATGAAGGGAATAGATGGGATAGAAGCAGGGAGGTTGTTTCCACTGGCGGGTGAAACTATAACTCGGGGGCATAGCCTCAAAATAAGGGGGAGCAGACTTAGGACTGAGTTGAGGAGGAACGTCTTCATCCAAAGGGTTGTAAATCTGTGGAATTCCCTGTCCAGTGAAGCAGTTGAGGCTACCTCATTGAATGTTTTTTAAGGCAAAGGTTGATAGATTTTTGAACAAAAGGAATAAAAGTTTATGATGAGCGGGCAGGTAAGTGGAGCTGAGTCCACAAAAAGATCAACCATGATCTTACTGCAGGCTTGAGGGGCCAGGTGGCCTACTCCTGCTCCTAGTTCTTATGATCTTACATCGTTCTAACCATGGGAGGCTGGTAGAATCCCAGCAAAATTATTTAAATAACAGGCAACCCGAAATTACAGGGTCCCTTTTTTCTAAACCGGCACAAATTTGAAAACCATGTTTGGATAATTCTGGGGGAAGGCTGCTTTGGCTTTTCGTTACACGAAGAGAAAGCGAAGAGTTGTGTGTTTCTCAAAGGGAAAAAGAAAGCAACATGCACCACCATGATTCTGGAATGGTACTCAATGGTGTCACGTACAATGAAAAGGTCTGTCGGTATCAACAGTATTGCTGTGCCACTGTGGAGATAACTGGCAGTTAACTATGAAAGATTCACAAAAATAAAAACTGCCAGCACACACAGTTTCATTCAATGTGTGAGGAAAAGGTGGGATTTAGTTCAATCCAGGGAGCGACCAATAAAATGGAGAAGTAAAAATCCTCTTCAATCATCTGTCACGCACAATTATGAGGCACTTAAACAAGTGAAATAATGCTGGAAAGGCCCAGGCTATTAACATTGGAAATTGCTGAAAGGAAAATGGATCTTGTAGTGAAGAAGGCTTTACGACGCAGATGTTGAAAGCCCGACTCACCTGATGGGACCAATGGCTGCCTGCATCATCAGTAGCAACTGTTGGAAGGAACAAGGGGATTGGAGCAGAATGTAGGCACAGTCAATCAATCACCGCATTACCAGATGTAACTGATGTACCATCAATTGACGACAGACAAGGAGTCAGTAGAAAAGCTGTGGCTTTAGTCAGCTTAAAGGCACCTGCTGGCAGCCGGTCCCAGAATGAGGGCAGGGCTGGAGGTTGGCCACCTTTATACTTGAGCCCGAGGGGCGGAGCCACAGGCGGAGCCAGCAGGGACAAGCCCAGGCATGTAACAATACAACAGTACAATAGAATACAATACAATAGTGGTTTACCACATTCACCCCTGGGGGGTGAAGCGGATGGGTTGGGTTATAGATCGAGTCTGTCGGGGGCTTTGACTTTCCGCTGTGACCACCTCAGTCCCGGCTGTGGTGTTGATATTGGTGTCAGATGAGGTGTTGAGGCCTGGGTGTCCAGGAGTGTGTCGTCTTCTGCGTCTCATAGTAGATGAGTAGCAATGGGGGAGACGGTGTAGGGTCGGGGGTAATGGTGATGGTCACTGGGGAACCTGCAGGTGCCAAGTCCCGAAGGGAGACTGTGTCCTCCCGCCCGTCAACAGTGTTCCACGTAGGCATATTGGGGGTTAGCATGGAGGAGATGGACCGTTTCGACCAAGGGATCTGACTTATGACTCCTCGCATGCTTCCGGAGGAGGACGGGCTCTGGGACCATCAGCCAGGACGGGAGCTAGACCCCTGAGGTGGACTTCTTGGGGAAAACAAACATCCTCTCAAGAGGGGTCACATTGGTGGCGGTACATAGGAGCGACTGGATGGAGTGGAGCGCATTGGGAAGGACCTCCTGCCAGCGGGAGACAGGGAGACTTCCAGACCGTAGGGCAAGAAGGACGGCCTTCCAGACCGTCGCGTGCTCCCTCTCCAACTGTCCATTTCCCCAAGGGTTGTAGCTGGTAGTCCTGCTTGAGGCGATGTCTTTGCTAAGCAGGAACTGACGCAGCTCATCACTCATGAAAAAGGAACCCCGATCACTATGGATATAGGTGGGGAAATCAAACAAGGTGAAGAGGCCGTGCAGGGCCTTGATGACTGTGGCAGAGGTCATGTCAGGGCATGGTATGGCGAAAGGGAAACGTGAGTACACGTTACGGTCAGTGGAGGGGAGAGGCCCTTTGAAATCGGCGCCGAGGCGCTCGAAGGGGCGGGAGGCCTTTACCAGGTGCGCTCTGTCTGGCCGATAGAGTGCGGTTTGCACTCCGCGCAGACCTGGCAGTCCCTGATCATGGTCCTGACCTCCTCGATGGAGTAAGGCAGGTTGTGGGTCTTGATGAAGTGGAAGAACCAGGTGACCCCTGGGTGACAGAGGTCATTGTGGAGGGCCCGAAGTCGGTCTACTTGTGCACTGGCACATGTACCGCGGGATACGGCATCTGGGGGCTCATTGAGCTTCCCAACTCGATACAAGATATCATAATTATAGGTGGAGAGTTCGATCCTCCACCTTAGGATCTTGTCATTCTTGATCTTGCCCCGCTGTGTGTTATTGAACATGAAGGCAACCGACCATTGGTCAGTGAGGAGAGTGAATCACCTGCCGGTCAGGTAATGCCTCCAATGTCGCACAGCTTCCACAATGGCCTGGGCTTCCTTTTCGACGGAGGAGTGTCGAATTTCGGAGCCCTGGAGGGTACGGGAGAAGAAAGCCATGGGCCTGCCCGCCTGGTTGAGGGTAGCGGCCAGGGCAAAGTCAGACACATCGCTCTCCACCTGGAATGGGATGGTCTCGTCTACTGCGTGCATCGCGGCTTTAGCAATATCTGCTTTGGTGTGGTTGAAGGCCAGGCAGGCCTCAGCCATCAGGGGAAAAAGGGTGGGTTTAATGAGTGGGCGGGCCTTGTCCACATAATTGGGGACCCACTGGGCATAGTAGGAGATGAACCCCAGGCATCTCTTCAGGGCCTTGAGGCAGTGGGGGAGCGGAAGTTCCAGAAGGGGGCGCATGCGATCGGGGTCGGGCCCTAGCACTCCGTTTTCCACAACGTAGCCAAGGATGGCTCGGCGGGTTGTGCGGAAAACGCATTTCTCCTTATTGTATGTGAGGTTAAGGAGCTTGGCGATGTGCAGGAATTTTTGGAGGTTGGCGTCATGGTCCTGCTGGTCATGGCCGCAGATGGTGACATTATCCAGATACGAGAACGTGGCCCGCAGCCCGTACTGGTCAACTATTCAGTCTATCTCCCGTTGGAAGACCGAGACCCCTTTGGTGACGCCGAAGGGGACCCTGAGGAAGTGGTAGAGGCGGCCATCTGCCTCGAAGGCAGTGTATTGGCGGTCCTCTGGGCGGATAGGGAGCTGGTGGTACGCGGACTTCAAATTGATGGTGGAGAAGACCCGGTACTGCGCAATTTGATTGACCATGGCAGATATGCGGGGAAGAGGGTACGCATCGAGCTGTGTGTACCGGTTGATGGTCTGACTGTAGTCGATGACCATCCGGTGCTTCTCCCCAGTTTTGACGACCACCACTTGGGCTCTCCAGGGGTTGTTACTGGCCTCTATGATCCCTTCCCGCAGGAGTCGCTGGACCTCCGACCTGATAAAGGCCTTGTCCCGAGCACTGTATCGTCTGCTTCTAGTGGCGACGGGCTTACAGTCCGGGGTGAGGATGGCGAAGAGCGGGGGTGGGGTGACTTTAAGGGTCGAGAGGCTACATATGGTGAGGGGGGGTAGGGGTCCATCGAACTCCAGGGTAAGACTTTTGAGGTGGCACTGGAAGTCAAGACCTAGTAGCACAGCAGCGCAGAATTGTGGGAGGACATAGAGTTTGAATCCTTTAAACTCAACGCCCCGTACTGTAAGGGTTGCAACACAGTACCCACGGACTTCCACGTAGTGCAATTCGGAAGCCAGGGAGATTTTCTGGGTCATGGGTAAGATTGGGAGGGAGCAGCGCCGTACCGTATCCGGCTGAATAAAACTCTCTGTGCTCCCGGAGTCGAACACGCAGGTCGTCTCGTGACCGTTGATCCGGACTGGTATCATGGGTTTGGCGAGGCGATGAGGTTGAGACTGGTCGAGGGTGATGGAGGCAATCTTCGGAAGGTGGGCGGGCCGATTGGATGAGCAAGGGTTCCGGGAGGTGGCGGGGCGAATCAAAGATGGCGGCCCCGCAGGTTGCACGTGGCGGGTGGTGTCAAAGATGGCAGCCCCCATGGGTCGCACGTGGCGGGTGGCGTCGAAGATGGCAGCAAAGAAGGTGGCCCCCACGGGTCGCACGTGATGGGTGGCGTCGAAGATGGCGGCCAAGATGGCAGCCTCCACGGCTCGCACGTGGCGGGAGGCATTGAAGATGGCGGCAAAGATGGCAGCCCCCACGGGTCGCACGTGGCGGATGGTGTTGAAGAAGGCCACAAGTTACACGCAGCGCTGCTGGGCTGACAAACAGGTCGGGCCTGGCAGACTTTAGAGAAGTGGCCCTTCTTACTGCACCCGTTGCAGATTGTGCTCCTCGCTGGGCAGCATTGCCTGGGTTGCTTACCCTGGCCACAGAAGTAACATTTTGGGCCTCCGGGATTGGCAGGTTGCTGCGCAGCACAGGCGTGCGGCGCCCCCGGGTCGGGTGATGGCGGTGCCCACTGATGTGTTGGGTATGTTGGGTCTGCGAGAACTGCGTTTACCAGAGCAGTGAAATGAAATAAAAATCACTTATTGTCACAAGTAGGCTTCAATGAAGTTACTGTGAAAAGCCCCGAGTCGCCACATTCCAGGGCCTGTTCGGGGAGGCTGTTGCGGGAATTGAACTGTGCTGCTGGCCTGCCTTGGTCTGCTTTCAAAGCCAGCGATTTAGCCCTGTGCTAAACAGCCCTGTGCTAAACAGCTAAACAGTGAGAGAGACAGGCTACCAACACTTGTAGAAGTACAACTCTATTTTATTTAGCTATGGGCTGTTAAACATACTTGCACTGTGTGTTGACGCTATGTTAGGTTGACTGGAGACCTGAGGCTAACCTGACCAGACTATACTGCTAGCACATGGTAGATGTTCGTGTTACTGATCACGGGCTCTGGCTGTCTCAGAGGCTGCATCCCGAATGAGCAGGAAAACTAGTGCCCTCTGGCTATATAGTGGCTGTGTCCTGTCTGGTGATTGGCTGCTGTGTTCTGTGTGTTGATTGGTCTTTCAGTGTGTCAGTCAGTGTCTGTCTCTGCACCATCATATACTTGTGTGTATATTATGACATCTCCCGCTTTTTGAAAAAAAATATGTGGTACGTGGCAATAAATAGTGTGGTATGTGAATGTTCCTGACTATGTGGAGAATATATGAGCATATTTACAGGACTATAGACCAAAATTCTAACATATTTACACGGGAAGGTGTCTAGTGCAGATAGACTGTATGTAACAAAACACGGGACATGAATAACAGTATGTACAAACTAGTGAACAAATAACCAGGGTAACGAAACAATCAGTCCATGAGTTTAGAGAGTTCATAAATTCAGGCAGTTCATAAATTCAGTCTCTGTGGTGGGCGACGAATTCTGGTTGACCGCCCCAAGGGTGGGTCAGGGGCCGCCTGCTCTGGAACGGGCGGGACTGTGTCAGTCGCAGAGGGTGGCAACAGAAGAGGCAGATCTGCGAGCTCTTGGACGGGCCTGTCCTGAGGGCGAGGCAGGGCATCACGATCTGGCGGCGAGCATCGAAGGAGCCGCAGTGCCCGCTTATTTCGGCGAAGAAAAGAGCCATCTTGCGTACGAACCAGGAACGACCTGGGGGCCACTGGCTTGATTCCCACCGCGGCGGCAGACCAGCCACCTTCAGGAAGTTGTAAACAAATCTGGTCATCAGGAACGAGAGCAGGAAGATCTGTGGCGTGGGCGTCGTACGCCGACTTGTGTTGGGCCCGAGACAGTTGCATTCGACGCAGGACCGGAAAGTTGTCCAAGTCTGGGGCGTGTATTGCAGGCACCGTCGTTCATAATGTGCGGTCCATTAACAATTGAGCTGGTGACAGGCCAGTGGACAATGGAATTGACCTGTAGGCAAGTAGTGCGAGGTAAAAGTCGGATCCCATATCGGCCGCTTTGCACAGGAGTCGTTTGACAACGTGTACCCCCTTCTCAGCTTTGCCATTCGACTGGGGGTAGTGGGGACTTGAGGTGACGTGAGTGAAATTATACCGCCGGGCAAAGCAGGACCACTCCTGACTAGCAAAACATGGGCCATTATCGGACATGACCGTGAGTGGGATGCCATGGCGAGCAAAAGTCTCCTTGCACGCACGGATGACCACTGTCGACGTGAGCTCATGCATTCTAACTGCCTCTGGGTAGTTAGAGAAGTAGTCCACTATGAGGACATAGTCCCGGCCTAGTGCATGGAAAATATCAATGCCAACCTTGGTCCAGGGGGACGACACCAGTTCATGTGGCTGCAAGGTCTCTTTTGGCTGAGCTGGCTGAAACCGTTGGCATGTCGGGCAGTTGAGAATGGCATTGGTGATGTCATGGTTGATGCCAGGCCAGTACAGTGCCTCACGGGCCCGCCGTCGGCACTTCTCCACCCCCAGGTGACCCTCATAGAGCTGCTCAAGGACGAGCTCCCGCATACTGTGCGGGATGACGATCCTGTCCAACTTTAGCAGAGTTCCATCTACCACTGCCAGGTCATCTTTGATGTTGTAGAATTGCAGGCATTGGCCCTTGAGCCATCCGTCTGTAAGATGGCGCATGAGGCGTTGGAGCAAAGGATCATTGGCTGTTTCACGACGAATCTGGATGAGTCGGTCGTCCGTGGCGGGCAAGTTAGATGCGCAGAACTCAACATGAGCATCAATTTGGCACACGAAGCCCAACCGCTCGCAGGGCGTAGTGACAGAACGGGAGAGTGCATCGGCGATGATGAGCTCCTTATCCGGGGTGTAGACCAGTTCGATGTCATAGCGCCTGAGTTTAAGGAGGATGCGCTGCAGGCGCAGCATCATATCGTTAAGGTCCTTCTGTATAATGTTGACCAGTGGCCTGTGGTCCATTTTGACTGTAAATTTGGGGAGTCCATAGATGTAGTCGTGGAATTTAACAATTCCCGTGAGGAGGCCGAGGCACTCTTTTTCAATTTGCGCATTGCTTTGCTTGGTGGGCGTCATTGCACGCGATGCGTATGCGACTGGAGCCCATGAGGAGGCGTCGTCGCGTTGGAGGAGCACTGCTCCAATGCCGGACTGGCTCGCATCAGTGGAGATCTTCGTCTCCTTGGCAGGGTCAAAGAATGCCAATACCGGGGCCTTGATGAGTTTTGCCCTGAGTTCATGCCACTCTTGCTCGTGGGCGGGGAACCATTGGAATTTGGTTGTCTTCTTCACCAGATTGCGGAGAGCCGTGGTGTGGGATGCAAGGTTGGGGATGAACTTCCCCAGGAAGTTGACCGTGCCCAGGAAGCGGAGAACCGTCTTCTTGTCCCCCAGTGTCTTCATGGCATTGATTGCCGACACCTTGTCTGCATCCGGCTGCACACCAAACTGTGATATGTGGTCGCCGAGGAATTTTAGTTCTGTTTGACCAAAAGAGCTTTTGGCTCTGTTGAGGCGGAGGCCATGCTCATGGATTCTCAGGAAGACACGTTGGAGGCAATCAGTGTGTTCCTGCGCGGTGGTAGACCAGATGATGATGTCGACTACATATACCCGCACCCCTTCGATGCCCTCCATCATCTGCTCCATTATTCGGTTGAACACCTCCGAGGCTGAGATCATGCCAAACGGCATCCGGTTGTAACAAAACCAGCCAAATGGTGTGTTAAAGGTGCAGAGCTTCCGACTGGATGCATCAAGTTGTATCTGCCAGAACCCCTTGGATGCGTCCAGCTTTGTGAAAAATTTGGCGCGAGCCATCGCGCAGGTGAGTTCTTCGTGCTTTGGGATAGGGTAGTGTTCCCTCATGATGTTACGGTTCAGATCTTTGGGTTCGATGCAGATGCGTAGTTCTCCGGATGGTTTCTTAACACACACCATGGAGCTGACCCAGTCGGTTGGTTCTGTTACTTTAGATATGACGCCCTGGTCCTGGAGGTCCTGCAGCTGCTGCTTGAGGCGGTCCTCGAGGGGCGCCGGTACCCGGCGATCTGCATGAAACACAGGCGTGGCATTTGGTTTTAAAATAATTTTGTACGTGTATGGGAGTGTGCCCATGCCCTTGAAAACACTGTGGTATCGAGTGATGATGTTCTTCAGTTGTGTTTGAAATGAAAGTCGGCGTCCGGTGATGCTGAAGCCTCAGCGGGTGACATGGAGTGAACCCTTTAGACGAGGTTTAGGATCTTGCACGCCTGAGCGCCGAGCAGGGAAGCTTTAGTGGCCCCTACAATCTCGAAGGGCAGGGTGGCCTTTAACGAACGGTGCAACACCACAAGCTGGCATGAGCCGCTGGCAGCAATGGCATTGCTATTGTAGTCGAGAAGCTGGCAGGCGGATGGAAGGATTGCCGGCTTAACGTGGAGGCTGTCCAAGTCAGACCGCGCAATGAGGTTGGCTGAAGCACCGGTGTCCAGCCTGAATCGGATGCGAGATTTGTTGACTGTGAGGGTGGCACACCACTCATCGTCCGGATCAATGTTCATCACTGGGAAAGGCTTGGCCTTTTTCTTTTGAAGCACCGTGTGCTTGATGATTATGCCCACCCGGAATGGAGATTTGAGATCTTCGGTGTCAGGGTCTGGAACCATGTCGGAGTCGGAATCGGTGACCAGTTGTTGTACGGTTCGTACGTCCCTGCGCTGATGTTAGGAGCGACGGGAGGGAGGTTCTTGAGCAGACCTGCATAGGGCTGCGTAGTGGGCAAGCTTGCCACACTGGAGACAGCGTTGAGATTTCACGGGACATTGCCGCTTTAAGTGGGAGGAGCCACAGTTGTCGCACGTCGTGACGTCAGAACGCTCAGTGTGCCACAGCGCATGCGCGGTGCGGTCATACATAGTGCGTGCCTGCGTAGTTTGGTCTTTGGCCTCGCCGTCCCCTCGGTCGTTGCACGCATGCGCGGGAGCTCGGGAAATGCGCGCGAAATGGCCGTCCTCATCCAGGCTTAGGCCCTGGAGCTGTTTTACAGCCTCACCCGTTCTGCTTCATGGGGGCCTTGCTGCGCCGCCTTTGCCGCTTGAATGTGAGAGTATCGGTTAGTGGCGTGCTCATGCAGAACGCAGGTTTCAATGGCTATAGCGAGGGTGAGCTGTTTAACTTTGAGGAGCTGCTGGCGTAGGGGGTCCGAGTGCACACCGAAAACAATCTGGTCGCGGATCATTGAATCGGAGGTGGAGCCGTAATTGCAGGATTGCGCGAGGATGCGAACATGGGAGAGGAAAGATTGAAAAGGTTCATCCTTACCCTGCAGACGCTGTTGAAAGACGAAGCGGTCAAAACTTTTGTTGACTTCGATGTCACAGTGACTGTCGAATTTGAGCAGGACTGTCTTGAACTTGGACTTGTCTTCACCTTCAGCGAATGTGAGGGAGTTGAAAATATAGATGGCATGGTCCCCGGCCGTGGAGAGAAAGAGAGCAATCTTCCTGCCTTCTGAAGCAGCTTCCAGGTCGGTAGCTTCGAGGTACAATTGAAACTTTTGTTTAAAAATCTTCCAGTTTGCACCGAGGTTGCCGGTGATGCTGGGCGGCGGGGGAGGGCGGACGCTGTCCATACTCCCGGATGGCTGATCGCTGGTCGAAGGCAGATTATTTCAGGGTAGGTCCATCAAACTCTAACATCACGTACTGGTACCATGATGTGTTGGGTATGCTGGGTCTGCGAGGACTGCGTTTACCAGAGCAGTGAGAGAGACAGGCTACCAACACTTGTAGAAGTACAACTCTATTTTATTTAGCTATGAGCTGTTAAACATACTTGCACTGTGGGTTGACACTATGTTAGGTTGACTGGAGACCTGAGGCTAACCTGACCAGACTATACTGCTAGCACATGGTAGATGTTTGTGTTACTGATCACGGGCTCTGGCTGTCTCAGAGGCTGCGTCCTGAATGAGCGGGAAAGCTAGTGCCCTCTGGCTATATAGTGGCCGTGTCCTGTCTGGTGATTGGCTGCTGTGTTCTGTGTGTTGATTGGTCTTTCAGTGTGTCAGTAGTGTCTGTCTCTGCACCATCATATACTTGTGTGTATATTATGACACCCACGACGTCCACAAGGGTGTTGTGTGGTCGGAGGTGTAGGCATCCAAGTTGCGGAAGGTCACTTCTAATGGGTCCGAAATCCGTACTGTTTCTTGGAGGTCGAGTGTACCCCCTTCTAGTAGGTGCTGGTGGATGGAATTCGATTTTATGCCTGCGGCATAGGCGTCCCGGATCAGCAACTCTGTGTGCTTGACAGCCGATGCCGCCTTACAACTGCAGTTCCGGGCGAGTACCCGCAATGCACGCAGAAATTCGGCTTGCGATTCTCCGGGGCGCAGTCGCCTCATGGCAAGGAGATGCCTAGCATACACCTCATTGACTCCCTCAACATACTGTCCTTTCAACAGTGCTATCGCATCCTCATACGAGTCAGCGTCCCTGATAATAAGGAATACTTGCGGGCTCACCCGGGAGTTGAGGATTCGCAGCTTGTGGGTCTCGGCGACGGCGATCGCGGAGGACTCGACGTACGATTCGAAGCAGCGTAGCCAGTGTTCAAATGTAATAGTGGTGTCGGCTGCTTGGGGGTCCAACTCCAGGCGATCAGGTTTTAGCGATGGATCCATCTGAAAATTTTAAGCTGATTAAATTGATGTACCATCAATTAACGACAGACGAGGAGTTGGGAGAAAAACTGTGACTTTAATCAGCTTAAAGACACCTGCTGGCATCCGGTCCCAGAATGAAGGGAGGGCTGGAGCTGGCCACCTTTATACATGAGCCCGAGGGGAGGAATCACAGGCGGAGCCAGCAGAGACAAGCCCAGGCATGTAACAATACAACAGTGCAATACAATACAATACAATACAGTGGTTTACCACAGTAACTGAATTAAATGCAAAAGCCTAAACCAGTCTCAGGCAACCAGTGTCCCAGTAGATTGCAAGTAAAAGCCTAAACCAGACAATGCACTTACTGTTTCCTCAAGGGGGACACTTAAAAGGTATAAAATGAAGCTTCACACACCTAAAATGAAGCATCACACATCTACACAAATAATTCAATAATTAAAGTGCACGTGATTTGGACATTAGTTGCCATTGACTACAACAAAGAGGGATTTCAGCAAAAAATGCCACTATATTATGTTTGAAGTGCCAAGTATGAAAGGATAGATCACTTGGACGCCATTTTGTTCAAATATGATTCAATACTTTTGGCCTCTAGAAAAAGTACTGGACCTGTACATTGGTTACCATCGTGCATTGCTTCATTTGGTTAGTGTGGGAAGTAATAATATAATAACCTTTGCTAACTGATGAAACTAGAAATGTCTTCCTTGGGCAAGGAATTAGTTATAAATTTAGATGTTCTTATTCCTCGCTTGGAAGGAGCCATATCGATACAAGTTGAGGGCAAAGGAGGTTTGACAGTCATTGAGAGTGATGCACAGATTTTAGATGATGTCTAAAGTCTTTCCCAATGTTTCACAGTCTCCCTGCTATACCTCATTTCTCTCATCGCATCTCTTCTGCCACTCCTAGGTATCAGTGTCAACTAAGGTAGAATTGTACAATGTATTGAGCCAATTTTTGTTCTTAAAATAATGTTGAGAATAATGAGCTCATCGTTATTTATTCACTATTGACACTGTAATTTTAGGCAAAGGCATATTCATGGCTAAACAGTAATATCTGAAGGTTGCTGTTTGATTTCTCCATGCCACCATTAACTTCATGGAGGTAACATCTCACTGCCTGCCTTACAATTGCAATACATTGCATGGGGAAAAGTTGTTGTATTATGCGGATAGGAACCTAACCTTAGCAGAGAAAGTTAATTCAATTCATGTGTCATTTCCTTCTGTGCTGTAACCATTTTTAAAAATAAATTTAGAGTACCCAATTATTTTTTTCCAACTAAGGGGCAATTTAGCGTGGCCAATCCACCTAACCTGTACCTCTTTAGGTTGTCGGGGTGAAACCCACGCAGACATGGGGAGAATGTGCAAACTCCCCATGGACAGTGACCGAGGGCCGGGATCAAACCCAGGTCCTCAGCGCCATAGGCAGCAGTGCTAACCACTGCGCCGCCGTGCTGCCCTTTAACCATTCTATGATAATATTCTATCAGTGCCCGTGTGCTTGTAATGACATGATACTGCCAATTCATGTTTCTAGCATTAAACTATTACAAACATAGGGCCTCATTCCTTCAAGTTTTAATTGTTATTCGAGATTTTAGAAATGTGCAAATTTTTTCACTTTGGTTTTCTGTCTCTTTTTTCCTCTCTTAATTAATTATTTTCATTTGCTCTATTTATTTATCTTTAGGTATCTGTTTTGATACTGAATTTACCTACTCGAATTGACACTTTGTTCTCAACCCCTTGCTGTATATTTCACAATCCTTGAATGTGTTTGGTTATGAATATATACATTTACTTGTCCTGTTCCTCAGGTCCCAGGTGCCCTGTTACCCTCACGTTAATGTCATTAGCTCACACCTATGTGGTGTTGGGTGCTCTGGTGCACAGATGAGCCAACACAGTTGTATGTGGTACAACTCTATTTTATTTTAACTCTTATAATACAGTTCGTTCTGGATACTCTGCACGTGCTGTCTCCCTGAGTGTGTTTGGTAACAGATGTGTCCTGGTCCTCCTCTGCAGCTAATACTGACCACCGGGGGTCGTGTCTGTGCTTTTATATCTTTCTGTCATTGGTTGTGGTGTTGTGTGTTCTGATTTGTCTGTTGGTGTGTCTATCATGATGTGTGTGTTTGAATATCATGACATCCCCCCTTTTTACAAAGATATGTGCCTACGTGGTTATAAATATAATTGTGTCGTGAGTGCATCGAAGAGTGTGTGTGTGTGTTATGTACAGCGTGTGTATATGACGTAACTATTTACATGGGGCAATGTCGGGTGCGTCACACTAACAAGGTTGTACCATAACAAAACTTGGATGCGAGAGAAAAAAAAAAAAACTTGAACATTGGTCTGGTCAGACGATATCTGGAACAATAAACAACAACAGGTTATAATACAGAAGTGTTTGACTTTTTGAACGTATGAACAGCGTTATAAGTCCAGTCTAATGGGTGACCGCCTCAAGAATGGGCTGGTCCTCAAGCCGGTTCAGCTGTGGAGATTTGGGGTCACACTGGTTCACCTTGGACTGTTGGAGGTGATGCTGTTGCCGAAGTCTCTACTTTACCATTTGTTGTACTTCGTGCAGTGCTTGGTTTTTTCATTCGTGCAAATATAACATTCAACATTTTTTTTAGTGGTGCCTTGGCTGTGGTTTGGTTCTGGTGGCGATGGAAGGGGCATGATCCGTGGCATCTCCACGAAGTCATCCTTGGGAACCAGTGGAGGATCCGGCGTGTGCGTACGGTTCAGTTGCGAGCGTGGAAGGCGGCGCAAAGCTCGCTGATTGCGCCTACGCACCAATCCATCCGCCCTGCATGCCAGGAACAAGGTGGAGTCTTTTTCTTTTTATGTTTGTGGTGGACGGCATCTTGTAGCCGATGGGTCGTTGCCATCGAAGTAGCACCATCACTAATATCATGCAAGGCGATGACTGTGCCAGATGTGGAAGTTGGCCGAGACCGTGTACGCTGGTTCCGGCCACCTGCTGTGCCGGAAGGGCGACTCCGCAGAGAAACGTCGAAGCATGTCGCCTTGGAGAGAGAATTGTTGCTCGCATCAACGTCTGGCGATGGCGCGAATTGGTGTGTCCATCTTGGACCGCCGGTGCTGGTTGCCACTGCCGACCCAGTGGGACTGCCACGCGATCCATTCCCTGTCGCCGTGGCATCCGCCGTCACCCTGAGCGTGCCATCACCGAGGCCGCGACACCGCCCGTCCGGAGCAAGGTCTGGCGTGCGCGAATCAGAGTCGGCGCTTGGCTGCTCCCCATCTGGAGTCCGGTCTGCCTTCCGTCGATGCCCCCCGTCCGGAGTCCCAACAGGTTCACTGGAGGCAGCCGAGATTCCCTGAAGCTGCACTTCTGGAGTCGGAACATGCAGGAATGCACCAACCAGTGGAGAGGGTCGAGCCATCGAGGGTGGAAGCGGTGCGCTGCCACCGCAGTCGTCAGTGGTCCCACCGTGATCGTCGAGTGCCTCGGTACGCACTAGGCGAGGTCTGTCACCTTGCACCTTTTGCATGGGAAGTGGGATGCTGTCGTCACTCGTCTCACATCCCGTGGATAGATCCTCATTAGCAGCTTGCTGTTCACTAGGGTTGGGTAAATTGTCAGAGTTTTCATCTGGTGGTGCACACCATGTCGGTGGACTGTCATTGTCTTGCCGTTGTCCTTCATTTGGGCTTTTCTTCTTTGGAATTTTAAATCTTCCCCCAGACATTGCAGAACCTTGTTTATTACCCCCAAATTCTCCCATAGGTATGGTCTCGAATATAGGATCCAATGTTTCTATCGACATTGTACTATTTTCCAAAGAACATTCCGTTTCACTTTTCTTCTCAGGTGCCTCATATGTATCTTTGTCTAATGTACATGCCTTCATGGTCTCTGGGTCTGATTTTGCTGGGACTGGCATGGTCACAGTCTCTCTTTTACTGTTCTCAATTGCCCACATTATACTCCCCATACATAACTGCTTAATCACTGGGGTTAGTGTGGTACAATGGATAATCGGGTCGACCTTATCTGCATCTTCACCATTAGTGGAAAGCACACTTGGTTCACTTGAAACTGCTGTGGGTTTTAAATTCATTATCTGGCTACTCGATGCCGGTGTCCTCAGGATTCTTGCTCCAATGTTCTGCTCAATAATCAGTGGAGCGTGTATAGGTTCAATGCAATTAATGTTCCCCTCAAGGTTTGAAGAGTCATTACTGACTAACTGCTGGTCTCCGAAGTTGGGATTTTGCGGTGTTGTGTTGAAGGGAGACATTTGTCCCTGCTGTAGATATGATTCAGGTTGTGTTATTTCCATTACCTGAGGATCAATGTCTTGTCCATTTTTTCGATCCGTACTAAAACACTGGCAATTCTCAGTCTGCTCCTTGCAAGTTAAACATTCAATTAATTTCGTTAGCAAATCCTCAGCATCCTTCTGTGGCCGTGCAGCATTATTAATCTCTGTTCGGCTATAATGATCCTGAAGGTCAGCGCATAAACCTTTTTTCTTCGGGCTTGGACGAGGCGATTCCTTTGGCTTGTCTTCAGTTGGGCTTGAACAGTCTTCAGCGCTGTGCCCTTCATTGTAGCATGAGAGACCGTCATGTTCATGCTGCTGTGTAGTGGAGCATGGTAGGCTGTTATAGCCTTCTTGCTGTTCACGTGAGCATGGCAGACTTGCATCGTCTGCCGCTGGTTGGTCAGGAGAGGTTGCTAGACCCTCATGGTCTTGTTCCTGCAAGGACTGCGCTCTGGAGTCTTGCGTTCCTTCCATCGTGGAGTCCGTCCACGAGCTCTCTGTGGAGGCTTGTGACACTGGAGTCACTTCTTGTTCGTGCAAGGACTACGCTCTGGAGTCTTGCGTTGCTTCTATCGTGGAGGCTGTCCACGAGCTCTCTGTGGAGGCTTGTGACACTGGAGTCACTTCTTGTTCGTGCAAGGACTGCGCTCTGGAGTCTTGCGTTGCTTCTATCGTGGAGGCTGTCCACGAGCTCTCTGTGGAGGCTTGTGACACTGGAGTCACTTCTTGTCCGTGCAAGGACTGCGCTCTGGAGTCTTGCATTTCTGCAATTGTGGAGTCTGTCCACGAGCTTGCTGTGGAAGCTTGTGACACTGGAGTCACTTCCGGTTCATGCGAGGACTGCACTCTGGAGTCTTGCATGTCTTCTTTCATAGAGTCGGGAACGTTGAGCGGGACGTGGACCACGCTCTGTGTGGCAGCAGGGCACTCTCCGTGTGCTTGCACCGCTCCCTGTCTGTTAATGTCAGGCTGCAGCATCATCCGGTACTGATAAGTTGGAACGTCATATCTGCTGGATTGAAGATCCTCAAATCCGCAAAATGAATCCGCATCTGCGTCGGATTCAATGTGGGGGCCGCCAATGTGCAACACGAAAGGTTCGTCCGAGTCATAGTCATATAGGACCACGGAGCTATCATTGGGCTCGCGAGGTCCGGAAACACTGTAAAGATCGTCATCGAAGTATTCAAGGTCGGAATCATCGGCTTGTGCGTAGGTAACTGCTTGTCGGAGGGTTCTTCGGAGGTCAAATTCATCTCCTGGGTCAATTTGCGGCACTGTGCTGTCATTCCAGGTGAGGGAAGGTTGTTTTACAGCTTTAACAGATTTTTGTTTTTTTGATTTGGGACGTTTCCCTTTTAAATTGGATTTGGGACATTTCCCTTTTAAATTGGTGCAGTCTGGGGCCTCTGACATCCTGACGCTCGGTATGTAGCACGTAGGAATCGACTGCGCATGCTCAGATCGCTGTTCCTTTACCGATGGCCGTTTTCTTGACTGCGCATGCGCAGCATCTCGCGCATGCGCAAACGAAACTTCCGGTTCTGCGCACTGCTCGCGCAACTGTGCTAGCGTTATACCTTTAGCAAGATGGCCGCCGACCTCGACCCAGCCTTCTCTCAGGCCCGGGATTTTGGCTTCTGGGAATTCGGGCTCCGGGATCCCAGCCACGAGGTGAGTACTGCAGCTTTTCTTACCTTTATTTGCCGATTGGATTGCGTTTTCTTCACAGTACTTGGAGAATTTGTCCAGGACTGCCTGGTAATCGTACCTTTGCTGCCTCCTGAAGAACCTGAACCTTGTGAATATTTCTCTTGCCCTTGCACCGGCGATGGTGAGGAGAAATTCAATTTTTTCGCTATCATCCAGGTCTTGGAGTTCAGCTGCCACCAGGAACAATTCGAACATTTGCCGGAATCGCCGCCAGTTTTCGCGGAGATCGCCGTAGCACTGGAGCGGCTGTGGAACCGGGAGCTCTATCATTTTGCCTGGGCACTGCTGGTTGTCTCTGTACACTGAGGTATGCCGGCAGGTATCGATCCACTCCTGTACCATGTGGTGTTGGGTGCTCTGGTGCACAGATGAGCCAACACAGTTGTATGTGGTACAACTCTATTTTATTTTAACTCTTATAATACAGTTCGTTCTGGATACTCTGCACGTGCTGTCTCCCTGAGTGTGTTTGGTAACAGATGTGTCCTGGTCCTCCTCTGCAGCTAATACTGACCACCGGGGGTCGTGTCTGTGCTTTTATATCTTTCTGTCATTGGTTGTGGTGTTGTGTGTTCTGATTTGTCTGTTGGTGTGTCTATCATGATGTGTGTGTTTGAATATCATGACAACCTACAGTAACTTCCCACACTAAACAATAGCAGCAAGTCTACCTCTCAGGACTGGCCAATCCTACTGCGAGCAAACTTTGGCTGCCTTGAATAGCATCTGACAATCATCAATAGCTCTTTCCTGCTCCGGCATGTGGTGAATCATCAGATTCAAATTACATAATGTGCAAAGAGCTGGCGCCCTAATGTTCGGTGGGGTTAGGAACCGTCTTCCAACAGAACTCCAGCAAGTTCCAGTAGAATCTCCAGGGAAATGGCATACACTGTGTTTTAGCAATTTCTCTGAGCTTTCTGCCATCTCATGCAGCTGTTATGGTAGATATAATGGCCAACAGCATTTCAAAGCCAGTATGCAGCAGCTTACCTTTAACTGAAAATTTCTGATAACAGATAACAACCTCTGCAGCAACAGCAGCTCTGTCTGCATGAGCAATATGTTCATTTTAGAATATGACGCACTGAGCTTTTAACAACATTTAATCACTGCAATGCGTATATGGAACACCGTAGCCCTAAGATTCCACTAACATGTCACAGCAATTGCGGATCATTTGAGAAAAGGATAACACATGTAGGATAATCAGCACTCGTTAAATTACTGCCCATTAATGTTCAGACATAGGCAGAATTCAATTATCAAGTATTGTCTCAGTTGTAAAGGGGATGGATTTTTGTCCTGCCTTCTTCATGTTACTCTCTTCTACCAAACAGCTATGTGGTAATATGGAAAATCCAACTTTACTATTGCAATAATTTGGGGCAATTTTGATCTCCGGAGCCCACACGCCATCCTTAATTGGATGGTGAATGCAGAGGGGGCCAATTAAGAGTCCATGGATGAGTGCAGCTCCAACAACACTCAAGAAGCTCGACACCATCCAGGTCAAATCAGCCCACTTGATTGCTACCCCTTTCACAAACATTCAAACCTTCCCCTACCGACGAACAGTGGCAGCCGTGTGTACCATCTACAAGATACACTGCAGTAACTCAGCAAGGTTCCTTAGACAACACTTTCCAAACCCACGACCACTGCCATGTGGAAGGGCAAGTGCAGCAAATACCTGGGAACCCCACCACCTGGAATTTCCCCTCCAAGTCACTCACCACCCTGACTTGGAAATATATCGCTGTTCCTTCGCTGCCACTGGGGAAACATCCTGGAACTCCCACCCTAACAGCACAGTACTCCTCAAGGACTGCAGCAGTTCAAGAAGATAACTCACCACCGCCTTCTGAAGAGCAACTATGTTTGGGCAATTAATGCTGGCCTAACCAGCAACGCCCGCATCCCGTACATAAATAAATAAAAAAATGGCTATGTTAATCTGGCTCCTAAGTACAAACTCAGCGTTCCATTTGGTCCCAATGTTGAGGTCTGGAATACCATTGGATAATCCAGTTAAAAAGTGGCCAGTTTTAAAGCATTCCGATGCAAATTTCAGAATTATATCCCCCTTTTATTGTGGTGAAAGGTTAATCCTCATCATCTGTAAATATTGGAGATTTCTGCAGGGCTGAATTTTCATCTGTTGCTCTTCGTTATGAATGATTTTTTAGGACCAAGTAATGTGAGACCCAATGGAATATAAGAGGGAAAATTAATGGAATACAACGGGTAAATTAGTTGGAACTTTCAATTCTGTTAAAAGGGCAACTTCAAATCAGCCATTTATTACACATTCTGTCTGTTCGTTCTTTCCATTCAATTGGAAGGAAAATGAGACAGAATTTATAATGGGCAACTGATCTGATCGCACCCATTTTACACTCTCTGTTAAAGTTGAATTATTACTCCTAGTGATGAGAAATAATGGAGAGGCTGTGTGCACATTTCCATTAGCACACAGTCTCAATATTCTGACTGTATGAAACCATGGGTAGTGTCCATATTTGCCCTTGTAATACTGGCATGATTTTACATGCACACTGGAGATGGGTTGGAAGGCAGTAGGTATATATGGCGACAGAAGACATTGCGAGCGGAGCACCGCAATGTTTGCTCAGCAACTGGAATCTCAGTGGAGTGGCTACAATTGGGGCCAAATTAAATCAATTAATTGGCCAATTATCAGCCACTTCTGCCACCCATTAGCAAGGGTTGCCACTGTGTGGGGAGAAGCCAGGCCTCACCTCATGGATGCACTGCTGGAGCTACTAGGCGTCTGACTAATCCTCTGGAAGGCAGGTCGCTGTCTCAGTTGGGCAGCGGTCCTGGTGACAGACTCATAGTTGACCGCTGGCAAAATTCCCGCCCAGAGTCTTGCTTTTCACCTGCATAGGCTCAGGTTCTCCTTGAGATCCTGGAGATAAGATAACCTGGGCTTTGATAACATATCAGCCATTCTCTAAGCTGCTCTCCATATTGCTGCAATCAAAACAGTACAGCTACTAAAATGCAGTGAAAAGCCTCCAGACTGATTACATTTTGGAACATTAACATTTTTAATTCATTCTTAGGATGTGAGTGTCACTGGCAAGGCCAGCATTTAGTGTCCATCCTTAATTACTCTTGGGAAGCTGGTGGTGTTCCACTTTCTTGAACTGCTTCTGTTAAAGTTGAATTATTACTCCTACTTCTTGAACCCTTGCAGACCTGGTGCAGGTACTGCTAAGGAGGGAGTTCCAAATTTTGATCCAGTAATAGTGAAGGAGAAGCAATATAGTTCCAAGTTGTTCTAACCCACATGGGTCTCACAGGGTAGGGATGATTAACTACCCCATGGATCTTGTGGAATACGTGCTCCCCTGATAAGGGAGCAAGGACCATTAACTATCTCTGGTCGTGTATAAATAGTCGGCCAGAAAGGCACAGACCAGAGAAGGCCCAGTAGGGAACTACTGGAGCTATATATAAAAGTAATTATAAATAAAATAAAGTACATTTTTGTTTTGTCTCTTCTTTGTCCTCACAAAACAAGTGTAGCTTGAAAGGGAAGTTGCCGACAGCAGTTTCCCCATGTGTCTGCTGCCATTGTACATCTGGGGGGTAGAGGTGGCAGGTATGGAAGGTGCTGTTGAAGTAGCATTGGTGAATTGCCACAGTCAATGGTGCCATTGACTTCAATTTCACCAGGGTTCCTTGGAGGTACACGCAGTCAAATGCTGCCTTGATGCCAAGGGCAGTCACTCTCACCTTCCCTCTGGAATTCAGATCTTCTGTCCATGTTTGGAATGAGGATGCAGTGATGTCTGTAGCTGAATGGTCTTGGTGGAACTCAAATTGTACCTCAGTGAGCAGTTTGTTGATGAGTAGGTGTCACTTGATAGAACAGTTGACAAACCTTCCATCACTTTTCTGTTGATTGAGAGTAGAATGATGGGCTGTAATTAGCCAGATATGCCTGGCTTTTAGAAACAAAACGGAGCAATTTTCCACATGTTGGGTAGTTACCTGTGATTTAGCTGTACTGGAACAGTTTGGCTTCGGCGTGAGTGGGTCTGGAGCACAAGTCTTCAATACTACAGCTGGAATGTTATCAGGTATCCACTATCTTCAGGCCCTTCTTGATATCACCTGTGGTGAATCAAATTGACGAAGATTGCATCATGATGGTGAGGACTCCAGGTAGAAGCTGAGATGGATTATCTCCTCAGCACTTCTCGGTGAAGGTGGTTGCAAATGCTTTTGTCTTGTCTTTTGCACTAATGTTTTAGGGTCTCCCATCATAGAGGATGTGCATCTTTGTGTAGCTTCTGTCTGTTAGTGGTTTAATTGTTCACCACCATTCACCACTGTATGTGGAAGGGCTGCAAAGCTCTAATTTGATCCATTGTACTGTGAGCACTTGGTTCTGTCTATAGCCGGTTGCTTTCACTGTTTAACCTACATGGAGACTGTTGTTGTAACTTCACCAGATTCACACTTCATCTTTAGGTATGTCTGTTGCTGCACATAGTATGTCCTCCAGTGCTCCTCATTGAGCCAGCAATGTAATTCAGGACACAGCCAGCAATGCCAGTAGTGGTGCTACTGGGCCTTGATGATGGACATTGAAATCCTCACTCAGGCTCTGTACCTTGCTACCCTCAGTTCCTCTTTAAAATGGCATTCCATATGGAGAAGCACTGATTCATTAACCACGGGAGGATGGTATATAATGATCAGCAGGAGATTTTTTCCCCCATGTTTGACCTGATGCAATGAAACTTTATGGGTTTGGTGTCAATGTTGAGACTGCCTGGGCCACATACTCCTGTGCTATGGTCAGCCTGTCCTGCTGGTGGGTTCGGACATATTCAGAATGGTGATAAAGGCAATTTTGGAAGGTATGATACAGTAAGCATCATTATATTGAGCTGATCCTTGACTAATCTCTGGGCCAATTTGTCACAGGTGAGGAGGGTTTTACAGGGTTGACTAACAGATTATTCATAAAGCTTTACAGCACAGAAAGAGACCCTTCGGCCCATTGTGTCTGTACTGGCCATCGAGCCTGTATCTTTTTTAATCCCGTTTTCCAGCACTATGGTATGTCAAGTATTAATTTAAATGCTTCTTAAATATTGTGAGCTTGTACCTTATTTCTGGAGCCTAGGTCAATGGCATTACTATCGTGGTTCTTCCAACTCAGAGGCTTGCTGGGCCATTTCAGAGGGCAATTAATAGACAACCACATTGTTGTGAGTCTGCAGCCACAGCAAATCAGACAAGGCTACAGATTTCTTCCCCTGATGGACATTCGTTTACAACAAGCTGATAGCATTATGAATAAGATTAATTAAACCAGCATTTTATTCCAGATTAGTGAATTAAATTTAAATTCCCTTATTTGCTATGTTGGGATTTGAACCCATATCTTGAGAATGTCTGAATATGAGCCCACTAACGATGCCACTATGCTACCTCTGCCATCCCAGGAACACTGCAAGAGTATAATTTGAAATAAAAATAATTTTGTATCTTTGAGGCCTCTTATGAAAACATTTTGTCGTACCACTGTTCGACAAATTGCTAAATCTCGCTTTGAAGCGCAATAGGACAATTAGAATGTGTTTGAATCTTGATAGGTTTTTTCATATGGATATATTTTGCTCATTAATTTCAGGGTTGAACAGCTAAAAGACATGAAAAGTAGATGTTTGAGATTGATTTAGAATGTAGTGACAGAGTCCAGCACGAACCAAATGTCAATCAATAATGTAATGTGTTTCAGAACATATATTTCAAAGATATGTTAAATGTAATTGATGTCATCCAAATTTTCATAAAGTCACAAGTCTGCAGAGCACTGGCTACGATTAACATGTTGAGGCAAATGTTGAAAGCGGGTTGTATTGGTAATGTGCAATGTATATCTGCAGATCCGCTTTGAGCTCTCTCACATTTGCTGGAGTGAAAGCTTCTGTACTGGAATCAAACAACATGAACCACTAGGTCAGGCAGAATACACTTTGCAGGCAGTTCTGAAAGACAAATGTGTGAACCTACGTGGTAACTTCACGGGCAGCATTTTCACACCCCAATGCGGTGATTGGTGGTGGTGTGGGGGGAGGCAGATGGGCACAAAGATTAGCACCACCAGGCCACGTGCCTGTTGTTGGCACCATTTCCACCACTGATGACTATGCTCAGGACCCTTAAAGGCTCAGCCCACCTGATATTGCCGCATGGCCAATTGCTTTTGTAACAATTTTGTTTTCAGCTCATTGAGAACCAGCTTGGGGGTGCATGTGTGTTGCCTGATGGATTGTGGTAGTATGTATTAGGGGGTCATGTGGGACTGTGAAGCCATGATGCTATTGGCTGACAGATCCCGGGTCCTGGTTGGCTGTTGACCCCTAGCTCCGCCCTGAAGGCGGAGTATAAGAACCCGGGCTTCTCCCCGCCGCTCCAGTCTGTTGCTGAGCTGCGGGGAACAAGTCACGCTTAATAAAGCCTCATCGACTTCATCTCTATTCGTCTCTCTCGTAAGTCATTGTGCGCTACATGGATCACGGCCAGTCAAAGTGTAAGGTGGTGACAATGCAGCAGGGAGTCAGTCATGGCTGCACCATGAAAATAAGTGAGCCCATAAAGGGGGCGACGATTGAGACAAAGCCAAAGAGGAGCTGTAACTGAAGCCATTTGCTCACAAGGCCCACCATTGAGCAGCCCATATTTTTTCTGAAGATTTAGCTCTTGTGCCTGTACAAATTGGGTCTTTAATAAACTCCTGCAGAGGTCTCGAGCACCATGTTGCTCTGCCCCATTTCCAATAACATGTTCCTCCTGACAGTGGGTTTTGAAGAAGGTGAGGCTCTGGATTAAGTCAATGACTCAGTTGATTAGCGAAAGAGGAGGAGGAACAGGAGGAGGGTGAAGAGGCAGATATAAAAATAGAGGTTCCCACGGTGTGCAGGGAGGTGGCCAGTGCCAGTACAGGACCTGAAGGTCTTGCCAAGATGCCCCAAATCTCAGGGAACATCTGATCCAGGAATGTTTCACATGAGCACCTCGAACCCAGGAGTGCATGCTCTGGAACCACTTTGAGTTGCCTGTAAGAACACTTCCATTGAGGGTGCAGCTTCAGCTAGTTCCACTCTTACCACTACAAACTGGTGCACATTTATCAAGCAGCCTCCCCTTCAAAGACCATGATTCTCCGTCCAGTAATGCGGGAATCGTGAAACTTGATTGGGCGGAAAATCAGACGTGAGCCGAAAGTCGTGCCCAGTGCCAGGTGGCCGACGGAATGCTGTGCTCCAGTGCCTCGACAGTGGCATCAATGCATTCTACTCTGCACGTACAGCAAACTCCGTTGGCATATCACTAACGGGCCCAACCCGGTATTCCCAATGCTGGGGGGAGGTGGCGGGGGGTGTGGGGGGGGGAGGAGCGCCCAGGGCATTGGCCATAGGGTCAGTGTAACCCGCCCAGGACTGCGATGTCCAGCCACAGACCACCAGTGCCACGACTTGCAAGGCAGTCATCTTGCATCCCACTGACCGGCTACCATGGCCCATGGTTGCGCAGAATGACACCGGCCGTGTGGATGCCCCAAACCACTCCACCTCCCCCTCCACACCACCAACCATGCCCCAGAACTTTTAAGCCATGGGGCTCTTTCAGGCGCCGAGTGGGGACCACTCCGGAATCTCGCAGACCTCGGTGCACAGGTGCTCCGGCGCCATCACGGAGCCCCGTATGCCGGCTCAGCACAGTATATCAATTTAAATGTGGACTGAGCCCACCAGGATGCCCAGTCAGTGGGAGTTGCCACCAATGCACCTTAATGCCCCAGGTCCAGAGGGTGATCGGCAGGATGCATGTCCTCCTCCGAATGCAGGCCCATAACGGGCCAGTCTTCACAAATCAAAAAGTGTTCCACTCGATGAACGTGCAGTTGGTGTGTGACCATGAGCTGCACATCATGCATGTCTGTTCCCGATACCCGGGCAATGTGCACGTTGCCTTCATCCGGGCACACTGGACGGTTCCTGACAACTTTGAGGTGCATCCCCGGGTGAGGGGTTGGCTCTTGGGTGACATGGGTTATCCGCTGTGGTCATGGCTGATCACGGCAATCTGGAGATCACAGACCGACGCAAAGACCCACTACAGCGACGCCCATGCAGCAACTAAAGGGCACGATTGAGCGGTGCATTGGCATCCTGAGGATCTGGTTCTGGTGCTCTGGAGCGGCCCTGTAGTATTGCGGTGGAGAGTCTCCCACATCATGGTGTCCGGCTGCGTTCTGCACACAGCAGAGGGGTGACGTGCTGGAGGCAAGGGATGAATTGCCAAGCCTCGTCCGATGAGGAGGATGCGGAGCTGGGCCAGGATAGGCAGGGCACTGGGCTTGGGCAGGCATGGGAGGCCTCACAACGTGTGCGCCAGGGCTGGCCCTAAGCGCCTCCAGGTTCACTGACTAGGAGGCCTGGCCAGCGGCACGAACACCCTGTACTACCGCCCCCTCGGATGACCGCCCCTCCCCAGGACCACCCTCCCTGCACCATCCACCCTCCTGCAACCCCCTCCGTGATTTCTATCTGCCTCACTACGGACTGCGGGCCCTGGGTTGGCAGTAACAGCGGGTCTGGTCCATGGGATGGGGGATGATGACGACCGGCTCTGCAATGAGCTCTGGTGCTCTGTGTCATTTGACAACATCTGACTCCAGCTTACGATAGCACTTTCCACCATCCACCTGGGTAATCTCTGCACGCGAGCTAGCTATTCCATCACGTGGTCCCACCGAGGCCTTGCAAAGGGGATGAGGTGCGGGGAGGAGGGGCTGCGTGGCAGAGGTTGGGGTTGAGGGGAGGAGGGGGAGCGGGGTACCGGGGCGATGTGCGGTGCTCGACCTCTGCTCATCTCCAACGTCCACCCACCCCCCCCCTCCAGCATCCCCTCTGCAGTCAGGCTCAGCCTATCCCAGCCCATAGAGTCATAGAATTTACAGTGCAGAAAGAGGCCATTCGGCCCATCGAGTCTGCACCGACTCTTGGAAAGAGCACCCTGCCCAAGGTCCACACCTCCACCCTATCCCAATAACCCCACCCAACACTAAGGGCAATTTTGGACACTATGGGCAATTTAGCATGGCCAATCCACCTAACCCGCACATCCCTCACTCCCTTCTGAAACAACACCGAGGCAGTTTGGAACTTCTGTGCACAGGTATTTATTTTGAACTTGACAGGTGAACATCTCTATAACAGTTTGTGCCCTAGCCTCTAACACTATCCTGTGTCCTGCACCCATGCCAACTTAACTGATGTCTACCTTTCTAGCCTTACATGCCCTGACACTGCATCTAGGTGGATCCCCAGGCAGTACATCAGGGGTGGTGATGGCCTGCTGCGGTTCCCGCCCTGTGAGCTGGGTCCCCTTTGGCAGGGCATCCTCTGGAGCAATCGGGCCTGGATTGGCTCGGCAGTTACTCAGGTGCCCCAGATGGCGTGGTGCCATCCTGCTCTGCCCGCTGCCCATGGGCTGAGCCAGTGACAGGACGGGCTGGAGGAATCCAAGGCGGTGTGGTGTTCCGGCACCTCCCCTGCGGGAGCCATTACCTCCTGCTCCCTCGAGGTGCCCGATGGCACCCGGGTAGGGGGAGTGACCAGAGCGAAACCCTGGGGCTCCGCCGCCAGCTGGCACTGCCAGACCTGGAGGCCCGCGCTCGTCTCGGCCAGGGTCCCCATGCTCGTGGCCATGGAGCACAGGCACTAGGCCACCTCCCTCTGGGACGGTGCCACATCTCTCAGTGACTGTGCCACCTCCCTCTGGGACTGGCTCAGGTCAGCCAGCACCCAGACAATTCCGTCGATGCCCTCAGCCATAACCCGTTGTGACTGGGCCAGGTGCTAGGCCGCCGATGCAATGTCCAAGTGGCCCTGGTACATAGCTGCCTGTGACAGGTCAGCCATGTCCTGTGCATTGGCCACCACCCGCACAGAGTGCCCCAGGCCTTGGATTTCCTGACCCATGGCCGATACCTTTAACCTCAAGGCCTCCACCTTGGATGCCACCCATGCGGGGTTGGCCTGGGTGGCACGCATGTTTGGCACCGCCTCCTGCTCCTGCAGATAGTTGGACTCTTCCAACTGCACCTGCAGGTGCTGGATGGTGGCTGACACCCCCTCAGCATGGTTGCACAGTGGTTAGCACAGTTGTTTCACAGCTCCAGGGTTCCAGGTTTGATTCCCGGCTTGGGTCACTGTGCGGAGTCTGCACGTTCTCCCTCTGCCTGCGTAGGTTTCCTCCGGGTACTCCGGTTTCCTCCCACAGTCCAAAGACGTGCAGGTTGGGTGGATTGGCCATGCTAAATTGCCCTTAGTGTCCAAAAAGGTGGGGTGGGGTTACTGGGTTATGGGGATAGGGTGGAGGTGTGGGCTTAGGTAGGGTGATCTTTCCATGGGCCGGTGCAGACTCGATGGGCCAAATGGCCTCCTTCTGCACTGTAAATTCTATGATCTATGATCATGTAGTCCCCAGCTCTATGTCTGCATCTCCATTCTCGATGGGACTGCGCATTATTAATTAAAATTAATGTGCATATTTCAGAATGTGGACATTCAAGAAGCCCTAGACCCATCTGGATGGCAGCTAGTCCCTGGGGTCAGCTTGCCCCCTCGCGGGCTCCTACCTCCACTGGATGTACCGCTGCACACCAGATAGTGCCTCAGGAGCCTCTTTACTAATATGCCTAACCGAGGTGAGTGTCTCTAGGACGATGGAGGGTGTTGGAGACAGCAGTGATGGAAAGTCAGTGTTGTGATGGACTGGTACTCCAGTGTATCTTGGTCTGGCATTTGGGAGCTCGCGTCGCTGTCCGTTACTGACACGTTGCTGGAATCCACTTGGGGTGGTGAGGTGGTGTGGGGGTGGTGAGGTGGTAGTGTGGGAGGCCTGCCCTCTTCCAGCACATCGCCACTCTGCTGTGCGATGTTGTGGAGGATGCAGCAGGCCACCATGATGTGGGCGACCCTCTCAGCATCACACTGGAGGGCTCCTCCAGAGCTGCCCGGGCACCTGAAGTGCATCCTCATGATGCCAAAGCACCGCTCGATCACGGTCCTGGTCGCCGTATGGGCGTCGTTGTAATAGGATTCCCGCGTCTGTCTGTGGCCTCCGGATATGTGTCATCAGCCTTGGCTGCAGCGGTCACCCTGTCACCAAGGAGCCAACCCCTCAGCCAGGAGGGAGGGAGGGGGGAGGTGGTGTGCCCCTCGAACATGCCAGGACGGCGGAATCGTACACACTGCCCAGGTGTCGGGCGCAGAGGTGCACGATGCGCAGCTGATGGTCACAGACCAGCTGGATGTTCATTGAGTGGTACCCCCTTCGGTTAATGTAGAGTGGCCTGTTATCTGCTGGTGCCCGTAGGACGACATGCATCCCATCTATACCCCCTGGACCCAGGGCATCCTGGCGATGGCAGCAAACCCCGCTGCCCAGGCATCCTGGTGGGTTCGGTCCACATGGAACTGGATGTATTGAGGTGCCTGGGCATGTCAGGTATCCGTGATGGCACGGATGCACCTGTGCACCGAGGTCTGTGAGATGCCGGACATGTCCCCACTCGGTGTCTGGAAGGACCCCATCGCATAGAGGTTCAGGCTGACCGCCACCCTGACGATCACCGGGAGCGGGTGTCCTCCCCCATACCCCCGCGGTGCCAGATGTGCCATCATTTGGCAGATGTGTCGCACTGTCTCTCCGCTCAGCCGGAGGCTCCAACGGCATACCCGGACCAGCAGGTCCTTGAATGACAGGCGGTGACAGTACACACGCGGCCTCATGTGGCGCCTCCTTGGCACCTCCTCCTCCTCGGCCTGTTGGGCGGCCGAACCTCCAACCTGTGCGGCCGCCACCTGCCCCTCTGCAGCCCGTTCCTCTGCAGCCTGGTCCTCTGCATCCTGGTCCTCTGCTGGCCGTTCTTCTCCTGCCCACTCTGCTGCTACCCGCTCCGCTGCTGCAGCGTCCCCTTCCTCTGCAAGCGGTCCCCGCTTATGTGGCCACAGGGCATCTCGCAGAGCTGCGACCATTGCCATGGCGGCCAGCATTGCCATTGTCTGCAGGGGATGGAAGGACAACATGTTGGCATGGCGCATACTCCCGTGCCCAGCCAGGTTCCATGGGCTACATGGTGGCCCCAGTTGGCACTGCAGGCTCCTCCCATGCATGTCCCTCCCCACCCCAGTATCCCTGCCCCGTCGGTATCTGGCATCGTCAGCGCCCCTGGTCCTGGCGATCGTCCCTGCTGCCAGGTGTACCGCTGGCTGGCATTGCCCTCACTAGGGGCTGCCGTGGGCTTTGCCCTGGGTGGTCCCCTGGTGGGTGCCAGCAGGTTGGGTGGGGTGTTCAGGGGCGGGGGGGGGGGGCAGTGCTGTGGTGGTGGGTGGAGTGCGGGGGTGGGTGCACCCATACAGCCCGTGGCACTGTGTAGAACCAGGGGCCGAGGTGGGTGGTCAGTGGGTGGTCAGCAAAATGGTCGCCGTAATGGCGGTCGGCGTCCCAGTCCTGTGGGGGGGTTAACCCGGCTGCTCAGCCTGTCCACCCTCTGTCTCTCCCCCTCCCCTCCCCCGCAGGTAGCCCCCCCACCGCAGTCAGCACAGCCGGTGTCCTGGCCGGCAGCCCGCAGTCACTCCACGCCATTTCCTACCTCCTCTCTCTCTCGCTCAGCAGCCACTCTGACAGGTTAACGACTTTTGAGAGCACAAGTGAACCATGCCGTCGGGAAGTCGGCCCATCGGCAGGAGTGAATCTCGGATGCCCCGGAGAATAGGGTGTCAAACCCGCTAATGATATGCCTACTGTACTTTTACACCCCACGGCGAGCGACGCATTTACACCATTTTCGGGGTGCCAGGGCATCCCGATTTGGCATCAAACCGGCACGTATCGTGATTTTGGCGTCAGAAGCTATTCTGCCTCCAATCCCATTTCACGATTTTGGCGCCGACAAATGGAGAATCACGCCCTTAGATTCTAAAACGGAGAATCACGCCCCTTTAGTTTCCTTCACAACTTGATCCCGCGCCTTGAGTTTTGCATTGAAGATTGGAAACTCATATGCCTGTAGTCATATATCAATATTTATAATGTTAGCAAGAAGTAATGAAGTGCACATTAACAAGTGAAGTAAAATCCAGTGAATCATTCAGTGCTGTGACCAACACGCTGGCCTCTACTCTCAGCCACTTCTACACAGTGCTTCCCTTCCAGCTATGGATGGCATGGAGTCAGTGATTTAGTGGTAATGTCATTGGGTTAGTAATTTAGGGGCTCATGCCAATGCTCTGGGTACAAGGGTTCAAATCCCAATGCAGCACCTGCTGGAATTTAAATTCAATTCATAAAATTTGTAAGCGAGCCTCAGCAATATTCTCCTTCTTAACCTTTTCACTCCCTGATGGAGTATAGGCCATGGACAAATTCTCTCCATCTAATCCTGTCTTGGGCCTCTGCAGTCGTTGCCATATACATCCCTCGACCCTCGTCTTCTTTTCGGGATCTCGCCTCGGTGTGTTTCTGAATCTGCCTTGCTTTCTCTTTCTGTGCGCATGCCATGTGAGAGCTTGTGGGGTAATGTTGTGCCGTGTGGAAGATTTTGAGAATTCTACTAATTTTTAGAATCTGTAGTATCTGTGGATTTTATTCTGTAACCACAGTTTATAATTAAATGGTTATTTTTTGACTTGTTGTGTCATCAACAGTCAAAATAGTTGGGGAAAGAGGAAATTATGTTTATGAAGGAACAAACTTATTTTATTGTTGTATGACGGAGCTCATTTGAGTTGAGCTGAAGCTGTCTTAATAGCCAAAATACAATTAGGTGTCTGTTTTTAAATCAGTTTGAAGGAATGTCTGAAATAATGTCAATTTAAGATGACACCTTACGTTAAACAAACCACGCATTTTTTAATTAATCTGTACCAGAGCGGAAATCTTTATTCACTCTGATTATGATAAGAAGTGGTCTTAACTGTTGATTTTAATAGCTTTAGTGTGGGGCTTGGGTTACGTTAAATTGACAAGAGAATGTGACTATTTATAGCTTCACTGAATCTGGAAGGAAATGTGACTTGTTTGTGATGGAATATAAACACCTGAGTTTATGATCCATAAAGCAGGGGCCGTTGCAAAGACAGGGCGACAGGAAATGAATTGCATCCTATAGCCAATAGGAGGACTGAATTTGGACCATCTACATAAAGGGAAGGAGAAATGGGAGACTGAGGGATAAAAGTTGAGAAATTGTAATTTTCGTTGACACAGGGTTATCATGGCTTCTGGGGTCTGACTCTTCTGGACACAGTTTAACATCACTTCAAAGACAAGGGAGAGAGACATCATCTGTGCTGACAACACCAAGGTTTCCTGGGATGGGATCTTGAGAGATGAGAAACTTCTATGTTGTCTTTCCTGCTTCTTGTTAAGCATATGTAAAATCTTGCTCAATAATTTGCACTTGATTTATAAATACGAGTTATTCATACCTTGTAGGTCAAGCAAAATTGAGGACCCTGGTGTTAGGAATTAAGAACTCAGACCATAGAGTTTGTTTTAATAAAATTGGTTTTATACCTCAAAACCCTAAACTCTTTCACATGGCTTCTTCAAAATATGGCTTATTCAATTTGACTTAAGCCTTTTGATTTGGTGGACCATTGGGTCTTGTTCTGTCTCTTCCCATAGCCCAATATTATTGGTGGTATTTGGCCAGTGTATTGTAAGGATGCTTCTGAGGCATCTGTGGATGAGGATTGGTTTATTGTCAACATTCTTTTGGTAGTTTCAGAGCGGTACAGTAGAACAGACTTTACTTTGGTGTTGAAGATCTTTAGCTTTGTGGTCTTGATGAGCTGTCTTGATTTCCAGATGTTGGAGAGAGCGATGAATGCTCTTCTGGCCTTCCCAATTCAGGGGCGTCATTCTCCGACCCCCCGCTGGTTCGAAGAATGGCCGTTGGCCGCCGTGAATCCCGCCCCCGCCCCCGCCGAAGTCTCCGGTACCGGAGATTGGGCGGGGGCGGGAATCGGGCCGCGCCGGTTGGCGGGACACCCCGCTCAATTCTCCGGCCCGGATGGGCCGAAGTCCCGCCCAGAAATTGCCTGTCCCGCCGGCGTAAATCAAAGCTGGTATTTACCGGCAGGACCAGGCGGCGTGGGCGGGCTCCGGGGTCCTGGGGGGGGCGCGGGGTGATCTGACCCCGGGGGGTGCCCCCACAGTGGCCTGGCCCGCGATCGGGGCCCACCGATCCGCGGGCGGGCCTGTGCCGTGGGGGCACTCTTTCCCTTCCGCCTCCACCACGGCCTCCACCATGGCGGAGGCGGAAGAGACTCTCCCCACTGCGCATGCGCGGGAAACTGTCGGCCGCCGCTGACGCTCCCGCGCATGCGCCGCATTTCCGCGCCAGCTGGCGGGGCAACAAACGCCATTTCCGCCAGCTGGCGGGGCAACAAACGCCATTTCCGCCAGCTGGCGGGGCGGAAATCCCTCCGGCGCCGGCCTAGCCCCTCAATGTTGGGGCTCGGCCCCGAAAGATGCGGAGCATTCCGCACCTTTGGGCCGGCGCGATGCCCGTCTGATTGGCGCCGTTTTTGGCGCCAGTCAGCGGACATCGCGCCGTTGGGGGAGAATTTCGCCCCTGATCTTTGCATCCTCGTCTGTCCCACCGGTAACTCGTACAACATTACCCAGATAGCGGTCGAACAATACTCCTCCAGTGCAGTCACAATGTTGAGCTGGGACAATCCTCCTCTATCTCAGTCACAGTAGGGAGCTGGGACAATCCTTCTCTAACACAGCCACAATGGTGTGCCGGGCACACACTTCTCCCATGTTCAGGAGCTCCATGCACCCTCAAGTTGCCCAGCTGGTATGTCTGCTGGAGCTAGCATACTTATAAGGTTCAACCTCAGATTCTCATGTAGCATTTACCTTGCCAGATGAAGGTCACTGATTCTCCTGAAGCACTCGACCCAGTTCCTCCGCATGACACTTCTGCTGCTTAAAACGTCTTCCCCCTCCAGCCAAACCTCCTTGTTATGACTGTGTAACCCTTTGCTGGAGACAGAACCTTCCTCTTTTCTCTCATTGCCTCCAGTAACACATTGAGTCAGCATCAGTGAGGCAGGTGGCAGCCCAGCCCAGTGTGCCAGGCACGTTCCTTTCCACCTGCTGCGATGGAGCCCACATGCTGCTTACAAACCACTGTCACGGTGGTAGCTGCCACGATGCCTCAAAATCAGACTTCCTCTTCAAAAGTCCTACCTCCATCCTGCATCTGCCAGTGCTCTACGGCCAGTCAGTATGTCCTCCAGCCAATTAACACCTCTCCTCAGGCAAAAGTGTGGGCTGCAACCATATTAACAACCGCCCTCCCAACCTCAAGTGCGGCGTTGGGACCCAGAAATGGTTCCAGCGCCAAGTTTCCGACCTCGGAGGCAAAATCCCACAGCCGTTGTTCAAAATTGTGGAGATGCCGGCGTTGGACTGGGGTACGCACAGTAAGAAGTCTTACAGCACCAGGTTAAAGTCCAACAGGTTTGTTTCAAATCACTAACTTTCAGAGCACTGCTCCTTCCTCAGGTGAATGAAGAGGTATGTTCCAGAAACATATATATAGGCAAAGCCAAAGATGCCAGACAATGCATTGAATGCGAGCATTTGCAGATAATTAAGTCTTTACAGAGCCAGAGTACCCAACACTGTACTCAGTACTCAACACTGTACTTCAGTACTCAACACCAACAACTGCCAGTCTCCAGACGCAATGCTGCAACTCATCCGCTTCATTCTGGATCACAACGTCTTCACCTTCAACAACAAGTTCTTCATCCAGACACGTGGAACAGCCATGGGGACCAAATTCGCACCTCAATAAGCGAACATTTCCATGCACAAGCTTGAACAAGACCCACCACCGCACAAGACCTTCAACCGATGTTATACACCAGATACATCGATGACGTTTTTTTCCTTTGGACACACGGCGAAGAATCACTGAAGCGACTACACGATGACATCAATAAGTTCCATCCCACCATCAGACTCACCATCGACTACTCTCCAAAATCGGTTGCACTCTTGGATACACTCATCTCCATCAAGGACGGTCACCTCAGCACTTCGCTTTACCTCAAGCCCATGGATAACCTCACGATGCTCCACTTCTCCAGCTTCCACCCTCAACACATTAAGGAAGCCATCCCCTATGGACAAGCCCTCCATATACACAGGATCTGCTCAGACGAGGAGGAGCATAGCAGAAATCAACAGACGCTGAAAGATGCCCTCATACGAACGGGATATGGCGCTCGACTCATCGATAGACAGTTCCAACGTGCCACAACAAAAAACCGCAGCGACCTCCTCAGAAGATAAACACGGGACACAACCGACAGAGTACCCCTCGTCGTCCAGTACTTCCCCGGAGCGGAGAAACTACGACATCTTCTTCGCAGCCTTCGACACGTCATCGATGAAGATGAACATCTTGCCAAGGTCATCCCCACACCCCCAGTACTTGCCTTCAAACAACCGCGCAACCTTAAACAAACCATTGTTTGCAGCAAACTACACAGCCTTCAGAGCAGCGACCACGACATCACACAACCCTACCATGGCAATCTCTGTAAGACGTGCCAGATCATCGACATGGGTACCACCATTACACGTGAGAACACCACCCGCAAGGTACACGGTACATACTCGTGCGACTCGGCCAACATTGTATAACTCATACGCTGCAGGAAAGGATGTCCTGAAGCGTGGTATATTGGCGAGACCCTACAGATGCTGCGACAACGGAGGAACGGACATCGCGTGACAATCGCTAGGCAGGAATGTTCCCTTCCAGTCGGGGAACACTTCAGCAGTCAAGGGCATTCAGCCTCTGATCTCCAGGTAAGCGTTCTCCAAGGCGGCCTTCAGGACGCGCGACAATGCAGAATCGCCGAGCAGAAACTTATAGCCAAGTTCCGCACACATGAGTGCAGCCTCAACCGGGACCTGGGATTCATGTCGCATTACATTCACCCCCCACCATCTGGCCTGGGCTTGCGAAATCCTCCCAACTGTCCTGCCTTGAGACAATTAACACCTCTTTAAACTGGGATTACCCCTATCTCTGGATCTGTAAAGACTTAATTACCTACAAATGCTCGCATTCATAGCATTATCTTGCATCTTTGACTTTGTCTATATATATATTTCTGGAATATACCTCTTCATTCACCTGAGGAAGGAGCAGTGCTCCGAAAGCTAGTGATTTGAAACAAACCTGTTGGACTTTAACCTGGTGTTGTAAGACTTAGTATGTTGTTCATAAAGATAGTTGGTCAATCGTGTCAAACCAAACCATCCATGTTTGCGGCATTCTTGTCATCTGTTGTGATCATTCTTACCGACCTGTGTTTCTTTTTCATTGATTTTGAACATTTTTTAAAGATTCCCTCACAATAAATGAAGAGGTAATGGAAACAAAAGAGCTACGGAAGCTAACGAAATTTGGCATGTCTGCATCGACTCTCATAAACTTCTACAGATGTGCCGTAGAGAGCATTCTATCCTGCTGCATCACAGCCTGGTATGGCTACTGCTCAGTCCAAGATCGCAAGAAACTGCAAAGTGTGGTGAACTCAGCCCAGCGCATCACACAAGCTTGCCACCCCGACATTGATTCTGTATACACCTCCCGCTGCCTCAGGAAGGCAGACAGCATTATCAGAGACCCCTCCCACCCAGGCATTTCCTTCTTCCAGATCCTTCCATCAGGCAGAAGGTACAGAAGTCTGAAGACCCGCACATCCAGACATAGGAACAGCTTCTTCCCCACAGCTACAAGACTCCTCAATGACTCCCCCTCGGACTGATCTGTTCCCTGTAAGAACACTATTCATGATGCCCTATGCTGCTCTTGCTCATGTATTTGCTTTGCTTGGGCCCTTGTTCCGCACTGTAACCAATCACTGTTTGTTGATGTACTATTTGTCAATGTTCTCTGTTGATTATTCATTTGACTACTATGTACGTACTGTGCACATTCCCTCGGCCGCAGAAAAATACTTTTCACTGTACTTCGGTACATGTGACAATAAATCAAATCAAATCAAATCAAAATAAAATAAAATGCTGGAGAAGGAATATAAATGCAAGAAGTATAAACCGAAAACTAAAACAAATGGAGTTAGCCATATTCCAGAAATAAACAGACGATCAGGCCATAATTGAGAGACCAGGAAATTTAAATAAAAATGAAGGAAAAGACATTCACGTGGCTCTGGGAAAACCTAATAGTTTTAGAAACATTATAACGATTTGAACCAGTCTACGTTGTTATTTGCGAGACACTTTTTACCCCCAAATTTAGAAGCTACGTTACAAAGTCAGATTGCAATTTAGGACTCCTTGTGGAATCTATTTCGCGTGAAGAACATTCAAAAAGTATTTTCAGCTCAAGAAAAATGTCACAATCTACTTGCTGAGTGCTCTGTTTAAAACAGTGAGAGATCTAGGTGCAGTGCTGTTTGACTAATGTGACTTGGCAAGTCGAGAAACTGAGAATTTCTATAATATTGCAGTGCTATTCCAATTAGATCAATGTTTCTGGACATAAATGTTATGTCAGCAAGCTTTCTGTGATATATATTGAAGTCTCTGAAGGCATTTGTGTCAATTGCATATTTCTAAGAATATAACAAATTGTTGAAGGACTGAATTAAATATCTGTTTGTTTACAGGACTGCTTCAACAAGTTGTAGATAAGTTGAAAGGCCATCAGTTACCCACATAATTTGTCTCTCTGTACTACTGAACAAAGCTACCAGTTTCAGAATTGATATATGGGTCATTTAAAATGCTGGCCAATGGAGCAATCCTGTTTTGCTTCTCGCAGAATTGTGAACAGTCAGTTCCTTCCGATAACAAAATGTTTTACAATACCTACTTTTCATCTGTATACCAAGAAGTCCAAAGTTGAGAATGGCAAGCTATCTTCAGCTATTTTAGCATAAAATTCCAATGAATCACACCAAACAATTTATTTTAGATTTAGAAAGAGGAGGAACAATTTTTTTTGTGTTGATATTTTTTAATTGTGTAAATAGTGACCTTAAAGAAACAAGAGCTGGAGTGGCTCAGTGATTGTTCGCCTACCTCTGAATCTGAAGGCCCAGGCTTCAGTCCCACTGCGAGACTTGCTTTCTACGGAAAACCCCAGCCACTTGCCCGCGCAAGCCAGTGTGTGTTGGTGTCGGTCTCCAGCCCAAATTAATAAGGGGGGTTTTAGAAGGCTGCGGAGGAGTCCACAACCAGTAGCTCAAAGAAACTTTGTTTATTTACAATCGCTATTATATACATCACATGGTAGATCCAACTAGGTCTGCCTTGGCGTTCCAAACAGGCCGACATTATACACCATACAACTAGACATTGTTTAGAGGTCTCCCAGCCGCTTAATGGGGGAGCTGATACTCTGCAAGGTTCACGGGGAAGTTAACTGTTCCCACCCCATTAGGGGTTATAACAGAGGATTAGTGGCAGGAACGGCACCCAACTGTAAAACTATGCACCAAACCCCAAAATGATGATCACTTTGAAAGTGATCAAGCTGTGTTGTGGTGACCCCAAAGAACATGAGAAAAGCCGAAGAAGGAATCACCTATTAACCTTTAACAGTTGTGGAACCTACAAAAATGCATTATGACAGAAGTGAACAGCTCCGGTGACAGTTCCCTGTAGAAACTGATACAAAAGGTGCAAGTGAGCTAATAAGCTAAAATAAAATACATATTCCAAAACAAATCATTAAATAGGTTACAACTAATGTTAAGCTGTTAGGATGCGAGAACAAAGTGGTGATTTGCAAAGTTGTCAGTTTTGATTTGCAACCTTAACAGACCTGGAAACAAAACTCTATAATCAGACACCAGAAAATGCAGCATCGTGAGTGATTTGTTCCCAGAGATAAAATAGAATTTGCTGTTACATTACGTTTTTAGGGATGTAGTGTTGATTTAAAGACCTGAAAGGAACTTAAGTATCAGTACCATTATTACGCCTCTGTATGATTTTGTAATAAAAGACGATGAAATGTTCAATCTGTTAGACAGGAAATTAAAGCCAATGGAAGTTTGAATTCTGTATATTTAAAAATTTGTTCCCCATTAAAATGAATCCGGTCATGCCTTTTAAACCATGGCCTGGAATTAACATGCATGATTCAGTGTAAATATTAAGTACCAGAAGTAGGCGCTGATGTTTAGTAAAGGAACCGAATGTTAGGGGTTTTATGCTGAAAGATGACAGAGCAGGGGCGTCATTCTCCGCCGGCGGGAGTCTCCGTTTTGCCGGCGCCCGGGGGTTTCCCGACGGCGTGGGGCTGCCCCACAATGGGAAACCCCATTGACCGGCCCGTGTTACGGAGACTCCCGCCGGCCGGTCGGGGCAGAAATGTGGCGGGGCGGGATGGAGAATTTCGCTCCTGGGGCGTCATTCTCCGACCCCCCGCCGGGTCGGAGAATGGCCGTTGGCCGCCGTGAATCTCGCCCCTGCCCCCGCCGAAGTCTCCGGGAATCGGGCCGCGCCGGTTGGCGGGACCCCCCCCGCTCAATTCTCCGCCCAGAAATTGCCTGTCCCGCCGGCGTAAATTAAACCTGGTATTTACCGGTGGGACCAGGCGGCGTGGGCGGGCTCCGGGGTCCTGGGGGGGGGCGCAGGGCGATCTGACCCCGGGGGGTGCCCCCACGGTGGCCTGGCCCGCGATCGGGGCCCACCGATCCGCGTGCGGGCCTGTGCCGTAGGGGCACTCTTTCCCTTCTGCCTCCACCACGGCCTCCACCATGGCGGAGGCGGAAGAGACTCTCCCCACTGCGCATGCGCGGGAAACTGACAGCGGCCGTTGACGCTCCCGCGCATGCGCCGCATTTCCGCACCAGCTGGCGGGGCAACAAACGCCATTTCCGCCAGCTGGCGGGGCGGAAATCCCTCTGCCGCCGGCCTAGCCCCTCAATGTTGGGGCTAGGCCGCCAAAGATGCGGAGCATTCCGCACCTTTGGGGCGGCACGATGCCCGTCTGATTGGCGCCGATTTGGGCGCCAGTCGGCGGACATCGCGCCGTTGGGGGAGAATTTTGCCCCTGGTTCCTCAGCGCTTTTCTGCCATTTCTGCCATTACATCCAAACCCTGTTCTGTGCATTTACACGACTCAGTCTACACTCAATGTGTGCAAACTTCCTGCTGTTGCATCACCAATGTACAAATGTAGATCCGCGCATAGATGCATCCTAGCCCCATCACTTGATTTTGATGTCTCTGAGTTTGAGCTCCATTTGCTAGATTTCTCCAGTTTGCTTGTCATTTTTAAAAATCAATTTTATTTGACTTGTTCAAAGTAAGACCTACATCTTATAGTATTGCAGCATTGTTGATTTCACTGCACTTTAGACTTTTTGGATTCCGGGTTTAAAACCACCCTTTACCCCAACCCCAACACAAAGGTGTTCAGAGTGGCTGAATGGAGTGGACCAGATGTGTTTGGACTATCCCTCCCGTTTATTGCGATAGAGGAGGAAGAGGACTGGACGTGTCAGAAGCCCTTGAGAACCATCAGTCCCCTTGTTAATTGTTCCCAGCCTTGCACATATCCAATGATCAAACAGAAAGAGCATGCTGCCTAAAGCCTAAATCTGACTGGTGAAGCAATACGAAAGTTTATGTTTGTGTAGCTGTAATGGATGACAATTAAAGTGGAACTCCATTGATATACAATGAAGTACTTAGATGGGATTGAGTCCATCGGGTTGTAACTAATGAACATTTTATTTATGGGTAAAACTTTTTAGTATAAAGTATGCAATATTGATGGTGCTCCAGCTACATAATTGGCATTTAAATTCAAGATAAATGTTATTTTGCAATTCACCCAAATTGACTGTGTAAACAATTTCTAATTAGCACAAATTATTCATACAACTTCCTCTTAGCGTAAGTGATATATACCTTCCAATTTATTCAGAAATAATTTAAGTTCTTTCCTAGCTAATTATATGCAAATTCTACTTGTTTGCATGAGAATATTAGATGAAACACTCAACTTTTATAAAGGTGAGCGTACACAAGACTATGAGCAGAACCTTCCAAGAAGTAGCAATCACCATCGGAGTTCCACTCTGCTCCTACTTACTCATCTCACAGGCGATCTCCACATTTCTTGCCAGGACCTCTGAACCGGGCCACCTCAGAAACGTGGGGCGTAAATGCCCCTTGGGTTGTTCCTTCACAGTGTAGGAGCTTCAGATGAAATCAAGCTTTTTCCCCCTTTTACGGCACTAATTGTGGCCATGGAAAGGCGTTTGAGCGGGAGGAGAGGGTGGTAGTTAGAGGGGTGGATGTGGTAGTTCTTCAAGGACTGGCAGTCAAGGGTGGGGGTAGCAGTCACAGGTGCTGGCCTAATCAGGGTGGGTCATTAATTGAATGTTAGGACATCATTGAAATGGGGTGAGTGAGTAGTCGGGGATGAGGCTGTAAGTCAGGGTGGGGGGTAGTCGGGTGGTGAAGTAGTCGGGGGTAGGGTGTGTAGTCAAGGGTGCGGGCTGGAAAGCTGGTGCGTAGTCATGGGTGGGGATATATTCAGGGATGGGTAGGTTGTCGGAGCGTCAGGAGGGGGTTAGTCAGGTGGCTGGGAGGGGAGACAGCAGGTTAATAGGGTATTGAGGGGAGGCGGGTATTCTCGTGGCCGGGTATTAATCAATTCGGCAAGGGGGGCATTTGGGGGATCAGGTGGGGGTATCATTTTGGGGAGGTAGCCAGGGGTCAGTGTGTAGCCAGGTAGTCAGACAGTCACGAGGAGTTAGAACTGATTTTAATTCTTCGAACCTTTCCTGGCTGAGTATTTTGTTAACTGAGTCCAAACATTCAAACTTTCTAACTGCAAATCAGAGTTTGGGAGGGTCCCAGGTGCAAGGAAATTGTCCAAAGGAAGTTGAAATTTCCTGCGCAATTCGGAGCGGGAGTAGGCCACTCGGCTCCACAAGTCTGCTCCTCCATTCAATTACATCACGGATATTCTGACTGCAACCTCAACCCCACATTCCTGCCAATCCCCCAATAACATTTCACCACCTTGTTAATCAAGTTTCTGGGCGCGATTCTCCACTCCCACGCCGGTTGGGAGAATCGCCTGGGCCGCCAAAATGTCCGGGGACGCCGTTCCGACACCCTCCCGCGATTCTCCCAAGCGGCGGGAACGACCCGGTCAAGTTTCGCGGGCCGCAGGCCGGAGAATTGCTGGAGACACCCAAAATGGCGATTCTCCGGCACCCCCGCTATTCTGAGGCACGGATGGGCCGAGCGGCCAGGCCAAAACGGCGGGTTCCCCCCGGCGCCGTCCACACCTGGTCGCTGCAGTCGTGGGCGGTGCGTGAACGCTGGGGGGGGGGGGGGGGGGGGGCGGCCTGTGGGGGGGCGAGGGGGGATCCTGCACCGGGCTTCACCTGGAATGTGGGGTGGCCCGCGATCGGTGTCCACCGATCGTGAAAATATTCAGTGTCTCCTTCCAGCCTTCGAAGAAGAGATTACCAAAGACCTTCTGAGAGAAAAAAGTATCTTACCGATGTCTTAAGTGGTCTTTTATTTTTAAAGAGTAACCCCCTAGTTCTTATGTTTCCCACAAGAAGAAACATCCTCTCTGTGATGGCTCAAGAAGGCCCTGAAGGCGTATGGTCTAAACCAAAATGGGTTTTTAAGGAAAAGAAAAGACAAGTATTTTACAGAACATCTGTATAAAAGGTGTTCATTCCCAGCGCTTGGGTTCACTCTGCCCGACCTCCAGCTCTGCTGTTGCGCCATTGGCCGGGGTTCCCGTCACATGAGCCCATGAACTCACCCCCTTAAAGGGGCTGGAGTATCACATCCCTTCCCCCTTATGTCCCTTACCAAACAACATGAGAACTATTTACAATATAATGCACATTGGGGATAACAACAGAAGGGAAAGATGTTCAATCTGTTAAAGAGTCAGTCGTTCCGGGGAACTGCTGATCCGACTGGATCTTCTCAACACCACTGTAGGTCTTTCAGCCCCTGGAACAGTCAAGCCTTCATCAGCAGGGAACGATGTCCCAGACTCAGCACCAGCAACTGGACCAACAAGTTCACCACTCGCTCAAGGTACCACAAGCAACGCCACCTCCTGAAACCTTGACTCCTCTGTTACTGGAACGACATTAGGATCTACCCACTCTGGGCTGTGCCACTTCTTCAAGTGGTCCACATGCTTTTTGAGTGTTCGATCTGCCACTTTGACCACATGTGAAACAGATTTTGAATGGACCATGATTCACTCAACTGGCCCCGAGGCAAAATTCTGGGCCACACTGGGTCCCCCACCTGAAATTACCTGTCTGCTTTCCGAGCGGGATGCTGGTCCTTCTGGGAGGCCTGGCGTGCCTCCACCCTTCACTCTAAATTTGGAAACACCAAGTCGAGGCGGGTCTGAAGACAGCAACCCATCAGGAGTTCGGCCGGTGTCGTATCCAATATCGAATGTGGGGTGATATTGTGCAACAGCAAAAATCGAGAAAGTTGCAGGCATAGCGTCAAGTCTGATTGCCTGTGGATCGAGTTTTTAAAAGTCTGCACGGCCCTTTTGGATAACCCATTGGATGAATGATGGTATGGCGGCGACCTTATGTGCCAGACACCGTTTGCCCAGACAAAAGGCTGGTCCTCGAGCCCAGTGAACGAGTACCATTATCCGAAACAATGGACTCCGGCAGACCATGGGTGCAGGTAAACGATATGAGACATCGATTGTTGCTGACGAGATTGTGGAGCCCATCTCTTGAACCGAGAATCACTTGGAATGGGCCTTGATCAGTCTTAAAAACATTTGGCTCATGCAGGGGCCTGCGGATTCTACATCGACCCTGGTCTAGGGGTGACCTGGTCAGTCCCAGGTGTGGATGCTGATTGGGGGTACGATTGCTGGATCTGACATGGAGCTCACTGCTCTAACAAGTCCTTGATAACCTTATCTATGCCAGATCACCATATATAGCTTTGAGCCAGCAACTTCAACTTAGTTTGCCCCAGGTGGACGCTGTGCAGCTGCTGCAGAAGGTGTTCCCTGGCCAGGGGCAGAACGGTCACCCGTGATCCCCATAAAGTTGCTCCGTCTTCACAAGTGAGTTCATCACGGTGGGTGATGTACGGCCTCATATTCTCAGTGTTATCGTGATGCTAACCAAACTGCACCTTCCTTTGCACCTTGGATAGGACCAGACCCTGACGGGTCCAGTTGTGAATGTGATCGGCAAAATAGGCAATGTGTCCAAAATGTTCAAGGCCAGTATAGTTTCTTGGGACACAGGTGGAGGCGGTGAACTGTATTGGAGGGGAAGCCTGCTCAGAGAATCAGTTTACGTGAGCTGTGTGCCCAGTCTGTGCTGAAACATGTAGTGATGGGCCGCGACCAATAAGCCCAGTTCCAGCCCCGTGCTGAGGTTATTGGAAGGATGAACTTATCTTTTGTCAGTACCTTTGAAAGAGGCTTTTGTTCTGTTGTTATGACAAATTGGAGGCATGATGGTGGAATTTCTTTACACATGGCCGGGATTCTCCTTTCCAGGGACTAGGTCCCCACACCAGCAGAAGAACCGGCGCCAACCACTCCGGTGTCAACAGCCCCCAAAAGTGCGGACTTCTCCGTACTTCCGGGGTCTAGGTGGCCGGAGGGGCTGGTGCCACTCCAACCGGCGATGAACGGACTGCGTAAGTTCGCGCATGCACCGAAGGGCCGGCATGATCTTGCGCGTGCGCGAAACCGCCGGCATTGTTCCGCGCATGCGCAGACCGACCGTCATATTCTGGCGCATGCGCAGGGGGTTGTCCTCTCCGCGCCGGCCATGGCGGAGCCCTACAGGGGCCGGTGTGGAAGGAAGGAGTGCCCCCACGGCAGAGGCCCGCCCGCAGATCATGGGCCCCGATCGCGGGCCAGGCCAGCGTGGCCCCCCCCCCCCCCGGGTTCGGATCCCCCCGCGCCGCCACCCCCCCCCCCCCCCCCGGGACAGGCCAAAAACGGACGGCTGCTCGACCCATCGGGGCTCGGAGAATTGCCGGGGGGCCGCTGCCAACGGCCCCCGACCGGCGTAGCGTGAACCCAGCCCCCGCCCGAAAACCAGCGCCAGAGAATACAGTTGCCGGCGTCGGGGCGGGATTCGCGCTGTCCCCCCCCCCCCCCCCCCCCCCCCGGGAATTCTCTGACCCGTCGGGGGGTCGGAGAATCCCACTGCATATATAACCAAATCTTCTTTTTCTACGTATGGGCGTAGTTCTGATCTGCCTCAGATAAGGTCCTTGAAACAAAGCTAATGGGCGTTCATTTTGTGGGACAACACCGCCCATATTCTTTACGGTGAAGCATCACAGGTCAAATCGATGGCTTTCCCTGGGCCAAAATGGGCCAAGAAGTCCGAAGACTTTAAAACTCGCCAAAACGTATCAAAGGATTTTTCCTGTGGCTCTCTTCACTGCCACCATTGTTTTTTCCTTAAAAGTTGATGAAGCAGAGCCAATATCGTGGCCAGGTTAAGGATGATTCTCCCAAAGCAGTTGATAATACCAAGAAAAGATTTTAGCTCGGAGACGTTCTTTGGAGCTGGAACTTCACGAATGCCCTTGACCATCTCTTTGAGGGGGTTTAATCAGGTCGCGTCCACTCTGAAACCCAAATAAGTTACCTCTGTAGATCCGAAGGTACACTTTTCCTTCTTATGGTGGACACCCGCATCTCAAAAGCATTTTAACACCACTACCAGGCTGGCATGTATTCCTCAAGGGGGGTCCCTGTAATCAACCCGTCTTCATTATTTTCGGGATTCCCAGGTGGAAGGTTTCCATTGTGTGCTGGAAAATGGCGCAGGTTGACGCTATTTTGAATGGCAATCTTGTATAGTGATAAAAATCCTTTGAGCGTGTTTATAGTGGCAGATTTTTGTGAATCCTCATCCACCTCTAGTTGGAGGTAGGCATGGCTGAGGTCCAACTTTGAATAGGTAAGGCTTCCTGCAAGCTTGGCATAGAGGTCTTCAATTCTTGGGATGGGGTACCTTTCTACTTTGGCAGCCTGATTTTTGTCACCTTATAGTCCCCTCAAATTCTGATGGGTGTGTCCGGTTTGAGGATAGGGTCTTTGGGGGCAGCCTATTCCGAGAATCAGACTGGTCTGATGATGCCCAATTCCTCGCGGCGTTTTATCTTGGTTTCCACATTCTGGTGCAGGGCGTTGAGAATTGGCCTGTCTCTGAAGTATCTGGGTGTTGCATCTGGGTTTGCATAAATCTTTGCTTTCACACCTGTAAGACAGCCCCTTTCCCTATGGAAGACATCTTTATATCGGTGGGGAACATCTTTAAGTATGTCGTTGGAAATTTAAAAAAATCTCCAGCCAGTCCAACCTGACGTGTTTCTTCATTCAGTCCCTTCCCAGGAGGCTGAGCCTGTCACCTTCAATGACAACTAAAGGTAGTCAAGCTTCTTGTCCCCCATAATCCACTGAAGGTTTTGTAGTACTGAGGTTGCTAAGGGTCTCTCCCTTAAATGTCGACAGATTTGCCTTGGTGCTGCCTAGCTACAAGAATGTTCCGAAAAGGGCGCCAGCGAACTCCAGAGTGTGGCTGAAGGTGAAGCAAATTTATTTTGGGGTGGTATGGCTGTGAGACGAGCGGCAGGATCAACAGGTACGGTGGGAAGCCAGGCACAGTCCTGGGTACCGGACCAAAGTCAAATCATAGTGGAAGTCAGGTCATCAACCCAGAATTGAAGATGTTTATCTTCACCAGTGATCTCATTTGCAGTGAAGAAGTAATGGACTTTTTCCTATGTATTGACTCTAATCTCCAGCCCTCTGGTCAAATGGTTCCACTTTTCCTATGATAGGCATTTTGACTCACTTTAATTGATAAATTGCGGACTCCCATGTTTTTAACAAGGTGTTCCGGGACTTCTCCCTCCTTGCAGGTGCCTTTCCTTCCCCCCCTCCCCCAATTACGCAGCACTCCACCGTGGACAACATTTTTACCTCGTTGCCAATGTGATGGCTCGAGATTTGCACGCTGGAGGCATATGGTGAAAACCAAAAGGGGTTTATTAAGGAAGGTAAAAAGCAAGTATGGTACAGGCTCAGAGCACCTAGATAGAAGTCTTCACTCCTCTCCTCCGGGATTCACTCTGCCCAGTTCCCCATCACCCAGCCCCGCGCTGTCAGGTTATTGGCTGGGGTTTGCACGCTTCCACCTGATTGGTTCTGACAACATCACGGCATAGCCAGCTGGAAGGCGTTGATGGGGTGCCAGGGTGGCACTGCCAAGATGCGAGGCTGTCATTTTTTCAGCGCACGTGATTGGCGGGGGTGCCGGCTAGGGAGTTGGGGTGGAGCTGGGGCCCTCCCTTAGTGCGTTTGGGCTGTGGGGGAGGTCGGGGATCATTATGGGGGCTTCAGAGATCAGGACATCATTTAAAAATGGCATCCTGATCTATCATAACACTGGGGAGTTCCGGCGAGTGCAGCACCCCACTGTGCAAAGTGGGGCTATGTACAGCCTCTGCCGTGCGTTCCCTATGCAGGCCCCTCATACAATATGAGTCTCGTTGAATAGCCATGTGTTTCTTGACACTGCGAGCCCCGGTAAACACACGGATAAAATCGCTCGCTAGTGGACTTTGTTCCCTTTTGGGAGAATCGCGCCCTATACTCCACTTGCCAGGTCTTTGCCCACTCATTTCACCTATCGATGTCCCTTTCTAGCCTCCTTATGTCCCCTTCATAATTTACTTTCCTACCTATTACCACTACGCCATCATCTCCTCACTCACCATCCCCCCCCCCCACCCCCCCCCCCCCCTATCACTGTTGTATAAATGCAAGTTAATTCTTTCTTTCATTCTTTGTATCTATACAAACGCTCTAAGAAAGCATCTGGACACATCTCTTTGGAACAAGATATACAAATTAAAGAAACAAGCACCTCAGCCTGCCAACACCGAGTTGAATGCTTGTCTGATGATCAGGAAATTTGTAGAAGATAGCCTATGGTGCTAATAGAGTAAAAACAGGCGTGTTACCATCGTGTCCTGCCCTATATTTATCTCTCAACAAACACCACTGAAAATAGATCAGCTGGTCATTTACCGCCTTGTTATGTATTTGATCTTGCTGTGCATAGATTGACTGTTGTGTTTCTCTATATTACAGTGACCAGGTAAATTCAATCAGATGGCGCAGAGTTGGTGCTGGAAATTCACTTTACAGGTGAGTTTGTGCTGCCCTGACTGACTCACAACCTGGTGTAGTACACTTGTTGCACCAGCCTCCAATTTGGCATTAAGTGGGCGCCACTTATATCGGCTGGGGTGGGGACAGTGAAAGCCAGACAAGTGCTTGCCTTTGCATGCAAATTAGGTGCTCTTCCAGGTCTGTGTTGGAGGACAGCTGTGACAGCAATCTTGGCGTAAATGCCACAATCATGGACATGCAGATATTCAGGACATTTTTTAAAAAACTGCTCACCGATAAAATGGGTTCTGCGTGAAATTTTTAAGAATACCTACCGTTGACTGCCAATTGTACATATATTGAACAACTACCAAGGACACCCAGATGAATGAAGCAGTTAATAGGGTATTAAAACCAAGACATATTTAATTCAGAGTTGCTCTAACATGGCTGCCAATTGTCAAATGTTGTAGCTGATCATCTATTAGTGCCAAAAGTATATCAGTTTCTGCTCATAATCAACCACAGCTCAGTGGTAGCGCTCCCACCTCTGAGTTAGGAGGTAATGGATTCAAGCCCAATTGCACAAACACAATACAGGCTGACATTTTTGTACAGTACAGTGGCAGTGCAGTACTCCTGGATTTGCAGTCTTTCAAATGAGACGTTAAAGTGAGACCACATCGGCCCTCTCAAGTACATAACATGTAACATGGCACTTTCAATGAAGAGCAGGGTGTTCTCTCTGTGTCCTGAACAATATTTATCCTTCACATAACAACACTACAATAGATTACCTGGTCATGCATCTCATTGTTATGTAGGGACTTTGTTGTGGGCAATATGGTTGCTGCATTTCCTTACTTGACAACAGCTTAAATTTCAAAAGCACTCTGTTAGCTGTAAAGTGCTTTACAATGTCCTGCTGTCATGTAAGGTACTTCATAAATACAGATCGGAACCATAGGATGATTTGGCATATTCAGCATAGCAAGTTCCCCTCCAAGCGACACACCATCCTGACTTAAATCTATATCAGCGTTCCTTCACTGTCCCTGGGTCAAAATCCTGGAACTCCTTTCATAACAGCACTATGGGTGTATCTACACCACAGGCACTATAGTAATTCAAAAAGGCAGCTTACCACCATCTTCTCTAGGGCAATTAGGGATTGGCAATAAATGACGGCCCAGCCAGCGATGTCCATGAAGAAATAAATAAATAAAAACACAGAAAGCCACTTGGACCATGGTGTCTCAGTCGTTATGTACAATGGCAAGTACATAAAACCTTGGGGCTCTTGAATAAGGCTCCATTGTCTTGACAGCGTGGTGATATCCTTCAGTACAGCCAGCTTAACTCTCTCAGTTTGTGCACAGGTTATATAGGAGGAAAGCCTTGAAATGACTCGTGGATGGAGATCTGGAACAGGAACACCAAGTGTGAGACAAAGAGATGAGCCTCCAAAATAAGACAAAGACCAAACATTACTGACACCCAACAGAGCTCTCAGGGAACAAATTATTGAAAAGATGTTCATTTGAGGAATCACTTTGCTCTGAAAAATGAAATGAAATGAAATGAAAATCGCTTATTGTCACAAGTAGGCTTCAAATGAAATTACTATGAAAAGCCCCTAGTCGCCACATTCCGGCACCTGTTTGAGGAGGCTGGTACGGGAATTGAACTGTGCTGCTGGCCTGCCTTGGACTGCTTTAAAAGCCAGCTCTTTAGCCCTCTGTGCTAAACCAGACCCTCTGATCTTCAATGCAACAAAAATATCTCCTTCCACATCACATACTCTATTGTTTTTTTTAGACTTTATTTATTCACAGAACATGGGCATCATTGGCAAGTCCAGTGTTTATTGCCTCTCCCTAATTGCCCTTGAGGAGGTGTTGGTGAGGTCTTGTCTTGAACCACTGCAGTCCATGTGGTGTAGTTACACCCACAGTACCATTCCAGGATACGAAACAATAAAGGGATGACAATATAGTTCCAAGTCTGGATGGTGTGTGACCTGGCGAGGAACCTGTCGGCAGTGGTATTCCCAGGCACCTGCTCTCTATGCTCATGGCCTACCAGGTGTTAGAAGTCATGAGTTAGAGAGGCACTGTCAAAGGAGGTTTGGCATTGGTCCGCAGCATATCTTACAGATGGGACCCACTGTTGCCACTGTGCGTCAGTGGTAGAGTGAATGAATGATTGATGTGCGGGTCAAGTGAGCTGCTTTGTTCTCAATGGTGTTTAGCCTTTAGAGTGTTGGATCTACGCTCATCCAGGAAGATAGAGAGTATTTCATTCCACTATTGACTTGTACCTGGTAGATGGTGGGCAGGCATTTCTGAAGTTTCTAAAAGAAAAAGAAGGGAAGTAATGGGGCATTGATGGTTGGGTCGGATATGAGAATGGCCCTTGGACAGGTTCTTAAACTTTTAAGTAAGTTTTTTTTTAAAGCATGGAGGAGACATTAAACTTATTTGAACTGGAAGGGGATGCTGAGAGGGCTGTTGAGGTAAGTTGTGGCATTATCCCATACGCCATGTTTGTAAACAAAGTTGTGCAAACTTGAAGTAAATATACATGTGGAATCCAGTCGGATACATCGAGGGACTCTTAAAGATTAGAGAGTGGAAATTCCAGGATCTCTGGCAGAAATTTTCCAGAATTCATTGGCTGGCTGGAGAGGTCAATGTGACCCCCTATATTTAAAAAAAAGTAATATAAGTTATCCAGGAAAGTACAGACCAATGAACTCAACATCCATTTTGGGTAAAGAAAGGTAAGATCGTGGCGCCTTTGCCTGGAATTCATAAAATATGTCCAGTGTGGACTCACAGAAGGATCGAGTTCACGTTAATGGCAGCGAGTTAGGCAAATGTGATATAATACTATGGATACTGGAATCCGAAATAAAAAACAGAGGATGCTGGAAAAGCTCAGCAGGTCTGGCAGCATCTGTAGGGAGAGAAACCCTTTCGACTCCATTTGACTCTTCACCAGAACTAAAGAGAGGGAAAATGTGTCGGATATTAAATAGTAGCTGGGAGAGATTGCGACAAAGGTGCAGCAAGCTAAAGAACACGAGACAGCGTGGGAAGGGTGGGAGGGGGAGCGAGGCTTTTTACATTGAGACAAAAAATACATAGGATATTTTTAAAAATAGTTAAGATGGAGGAGGAAAGTCGCAGCTTATAAGTTGTGAAACTCAACGCTGAGTCTTGAAGACTAATCTGATGTGTGATAAAATGGGAATATTGAGCCAAAATAGTGAGGCAATCCTGATACTTCATAAATCAGCATTTTGACTACACTTAGAACACTGTGTGCATTTCTGGTCTCTGCAGTACAAAAAGGACAGAATGAGGAAGAAAATGGCAAGCAAAATGATTAAGGGAATAGACGGATTGAATTAGGATAAGTGATTAGATAAATTGAGCATATTTTCACTGGAAGAGAGAAGATTGAGTAATGATATGATAGCCTTGTGTTGAGCCATCATGAACAAGAGAGTTTGAGTAAAAAGTATAAAGCGAGGGCAACCTGGCTCCCTTTAAATTTTATAATTCACAAGGGCTCCTGTTAAAAGGCAGGCGATGATTTAGCTACCGCAGTAAAAATTGGGCCTGATGGCACAATGACTGCCATGACATAAATTAAAGAAAAGGTCAGGAAGACTCTGGAGGTGCGGGATACACGGGAACTAAACTGAGGCAGGAGCTCTCCAAAGTATCAGACTCTGCCAGCACTCCTGTGGGCCAGAGAGAAAAGGAATGCTGGCAACTCCCCTGAAGCCTCATGATTTCAAAAGTCCTGAAGCCCCCTTGATTGCCCATCAACCTCCGCCCCGTTACAATCCAAACCTTGGGACTGCCTGCTATCTACAAGGTAAGTTTCAAAAATATACTGACCTGAACGAATAGTACTCCAGTGCTGCCCAAGCCCACAGACTACCACTTGCTACCCTCCACTCCCCCAATCACCTCCGCTCCCCTGGAATAACCTTGCATCCTCCCGTCCCAACCTCCCATCCACCGCTTAATTGGCCTCAGATGCCGCCCCCCCCCCCCCCCCCCCATCCCGAGCCTCCTAAAAACCCCTGCTTCTTTAATACCAGTTTTCAAACTCCCACCCTCAGGTTTCACGTACAACACTGTCAGCATCTGATCTTGCTTGTCTCTTCATTGGTCAGAAACTTGTGTTATGCCTGAACTGTGATATCTCTGCCCCCCCACCACCCTTACTACTTTTTAACCTTCCTATTCACCCTCAATGCGAGGTCACTGACCCACATGCACTCAGGTGGTTCTCAGACCCATTAGTACAGCTCCTTCCTGTCCCAGTATCCATGTGTTCACGTGAAAAGAAACCCTTCTGTACCATAGCAGCCCATGAGGCAATAATAAATTCTCCTGTTTCCAAGACAATTTTCAGGTGAACCAACCAGGGATCATCAGCTTTGGATTTCTGATTTTTAATTTAGCTCCTAACTGCTGATAGTGTCTTCGTGGGACTGTGGTAAACCACTATGTTCTGATATTAGAGGTTGTACGGTAGAACCTGCACTACAGGTTCACTTGTGGCCCCTGCATGCTAGCTCCGCCCAGGAGGCGGGGTATAAATATGCGTGGCCTCCAGCTCGCAGCCATTTCGCCAGCTGCTGTGGGAGGCCACACCTCTGATACTAATAAAGCCTCAGTTTGGATTCAACTTCGTCTCCAGTCAAATTGATCGTGCCTCAATTTATTAGTATCAGATTCAGAAGATGGACCTCCGCATTAAACCAGATCGACTCCAGCTGGATCCACACTCGAGCGACGCCAGAAAGGACTTCCAGCACTGGCTAGCTTGTTTTGAAGCGTATATCAATGCGGCGCCGACCCCTGTTCCAGAGGCTCAGAAGATCCAGATATTGTACTCCAGACTCAGCTCCAAAGTCTTCCCGCTGATCCAGGATGTGCCCAATTACGCTGATGCCATGACTCGACTCAAAGAAAATTATGAACAGAAGACGAACACGCTCTTCGCTAGGCACGCGCTCGCAACTCATACGCAACTACCTGGTGAGTCAATCGAGGACTTCTGGAAGGCCCTGATCCCACTAGTTCGGGATTGTGACTGCCAGGACGTTACAGCTAAGGAGCACTCAGATCTCCTTATGCGGGACGCTATTGTGACTGGGATTGGGTCTGATGTTATCAGGCAGCGGCTCCTAGAAGGGGCCACGCACGACCTTGCAGAGATCAAAACACTAGCGCTCTCCATGATGGTTGCCCTGCTCAATGTCCAGTCCTATGCCCCCAACCGCGCGGCCCACTCCTCCTACGCTTCATGGGCCCCACATGCAGCCGCCCCAGCGGGGGCACTACCCACCCAATATGCCTGCGCTACGCGCCAGCTAGCGATACCCGGGGGGCCCCGATGCTACTTTTGCGGCCAGCAAAAACACCCCCGCCAACACTCCCTGGCTCGCGCTGCTCTTTGTAAGGCCTGCGGGAAGAAGGGCCACTTCGCTGCAGTGTGCCAGGCCCGCTCAGCGGCCACGGTCGCCCCACCCCCTCCGGTCACGGACAATGGGCGCCGCCATCCTCCTCTCCTCCCCAGGCTATGTGCGACCAATGGGCGCCGCCATCTTCTCCTCCGCGCAACACGTGCGTTTCATGGGCGACGCCATCTTGCTCCACCCCCGCAATGTGCGTTCCATCGGCGCCCACATTTTGTAACACCCAGGATCTCCGGGCGCCACCACCTTGTCCACCCCGCATGCGGCACATGGACACCAACGGCGTTCCAGGACCTCAACTCAATGGCCGCCTCACTACCCGACGATCAACCACAGCTCGCCTCCATGGCACTCGACCAGTCTCGACCACATAACCTGACTAACGCATTCACCAGTGTGAAAGTCAACGGCCATATGACCTCCTGCCTAGTGGACTCCGGGAGCACCGAGAGCTTTGTACACCCAAATACGGTAAGGCGCTGCTCTCTTAAGGTACACCCTACCAATCAAAAAATCTCCCTGGTCTCCGGATCCCATCGCGTAGCGATCCGGGGGTACTGCACGGTCACGCTCACAGTCCAAGGCGTAGAGTTCCACGGCTTTCGCCTCTACGTCCTCCCTAACCTCTGTGCTGCACTTATCCTCGGCCTGGACTTCCAGTGCAATCTCCAGAGCCTGACCCTTAAATTCGGCGGACCCTTACCACCCCTCACTGTGTGCGGCCTCGCGACCCTAAATGTCGATCCTCCTTCCCTCTTTGCCAATCTAACTCCAAATTGCAAACCCGTCGCCACCAGGAGCAGACCCAGGATAAGGCCTTAATCAGGTCCGAGGTCCAGTGGTTGCTTCGGGAAGGCATCATCGAGGCCAGCAACAGCCCCTGGAGAGCTCAAGTGGTAGTGGTTAAATCTGGGGAGAAAAACCGAATGGTCGTGGACTACAGCCATACCATCAACAGGTACATGCAGCTCGACACGTACCCCCTCCCACGCATATCTGACATGGTTAACCAGATTGCACAGTACCGGGTCTTCTCAATGATGGACCTGAAATCCGCCTACCACCAGCTCCCCATCCGTAAATCGGACCGTCCATACACCGCCTTCGAGGCAGACGGCCGGTTACATCACTTCCTTAGGGTCCCCTTCGGCGTCATCAACGGGGTTTCGGTCTTCCAAAGGGAGATGGACCGAATGGTCGACGGTACGGTTTGCGGGCCACGTTTCCGTAACTAGACAATGTGACCTTCTGCAGCCATGACCAGCAGGACCATGACGCCAACCTTGCTAAATTTCTCCGCACCGCCACTCTCCTCAACCTTACGTATAACAAGGAGAAGTGTGTGTTCCGCAAAAACCGCTTAGCCATCCTCGGCTACGTGGTCCAGAACAGAGTTCTGGGGCCCGATCCCGACCGCATGCAGCCCCTCATGGAGCTCCCCCTTCACCACTGCACCAAGGCCCTCAAACGTTGCCTGGGGTTCTTCTCATATTACGCGCAGTGGGTCCCAAACTATGCGGACAAGGCCCGTCCACTCATACAGTCCACTCACTTCCCTCTGACGGCCGAGGCCCAACAGGCATTCGTCCGGATCAGAGCTGATATTGCCAAAACTGGAATGCACGCTGTAGACGAAACACTTTCATTCCAAGTAGAAAGCGACGCATCGGACGTCACCCTTGCCGCCACTCTCAATCAGGCAGGTAGGCCCGTGGCATTCTTTTCCTGCACCCTCCATGCCTCTGAAATACGGCACTCGTCCGTCGAAAAAGAGGCTCAGGCTATCGTTGAGGCTGTGCAACATTGGAGGCATTACCTGGCCGGCAGGAGATTTACTCTCCTCACTGACCAATGGTCGGTAGCCTTCATGTTCAATAACACACAGCGGGGCAAGATCAAAAATGGTAAAATCTTGCGGTGGAGGATCGAGCTCTCCACCTATAATTACGAGATTAAGTATCACCCTGGCAAACTCAACGAGCCCCCAGACGCCCTATCTCGAGGTACATGTGCCAGCGCACAGGTAGACCGACTCCGGACCCTGCACGACAGCCTTTATCACCCAGGGGTCACTCGGTTGTACCATTTCATTAAGGCACAAAATTTGCCCTACTCCATCGAGGAAATAAGGACAATCACCAGGGACTGCCAGGTCTGTGCGGAATGCAAGCCGCACTTCTACCGGCCGAACTGCGCGCACTTGGTGAAGGCCTCCCGTCCCTTTGAACGCCTCAGCGTGGATTTCAAAGACCCCGTCCCCTCTTCTGATCGACACACATATTTCCTCAGTGTGATCGATGAATACACCCGGTTTCCCTTCGCCATCCCACGCCCCGACATGACGTCTGCCACCGTCATCAAAGCCCGTAATTCTATCTTCACTCTGTTCGGCTTCCCCGCCTACATCCACAGTGACAGGGGATCCTCATTCATGAGTGATGAGATACATCAGTTCCTGCTCAGCAGAGGTCTCGCCTCCAGCAGAGCGACGAGCTACAACCCCGGGGAAACGGACAGGTAGAAGGGGAGAATGGGACGGTATGGAGGGCCGTCCAGCTGGCCCTGTGGTCCAGGAATCTCCCGGCCTCCTGCTGGCAAGAGGTCCTCCCTGATGCACTACATTCCATTCGCTCGTTACTCTGCACTGCCGCCTACAGTACACCACATGAACATCTTTTTGCCTTCCCCAGGAAGTCCACATCCAGGGTATTGCTCCCAACTTGGCTTACAGTTCCGGGAACCATGCTTCCCCATAAACTTGTGCGGCTCCACAGGGCGGATCCGTTGGTGGAGTGGGTGCACCTACTCCACGCAAACCACAGTACGCCTATGTGGTGTTCCCCGACGGCCGCCAAGATACCGTCTCCCTCAGGGACCTGGCACCAGCAGGTGCCACCCCCAGCGCCACCCTCCCCTCCCCCGCCAATCCCATCACCCCCCCTAGGACCATCTGTCCTCCCCCTGCCCACGCCTGTCAATGAAGAGGATTTTGGCACGCTCCCGGAGTCAACTTCGACCACGACAGCGCCAACTTCGACGATCTCAAAGAATTAAGGCACCGGACCGGCTGAACCTCTGACCGGCCCGCCGGATGCCAAGAGACTTTTTTTTGCTGCTCTGTAAATATCAAAATTTCTAATTGTATATAGTTATCCACCACCCTCGCCGGACTCAATTTTAACAGGGGGTGAATGTGGTAAACCACTGTGTTCTGATATTAGAGGTTGTACGGTAGAACCTGCACTACAGGTTCACCTGTGGCCCCTGCATGCTAGCTCCGCCCAGGAGGCAGGGTATAAAAATGCATGGCCTCCAGCTCGCAGCCATTTGGCCAGCTGCTGTGGGAGGCCACACATCTGATACTAATAAAGCCTCAGTTTGGATTCAACTTCGTCGCCAGTCAAATTGATCATGCCTCAGAGACCTGCTCCCTTTTCCTTTCTATGGTGTTTGTTTCAACATGGATTACAACAGGGGGACTCTCCCCTTCCGTTCCACATTCTGTCCCAGCCACCTCATGATATCCCTAACCCTGGCCTCGGTTACCCTGGGGCTCTGAGACATGGCTGAAGGGGACACCATCAATCCCCCGAATTATGAGATCACCCGTTACCACCATTTTTCTATTCTGCTCCCCCACCCCCAACCACATCTCATTCCCTCTGCTCTCCCCTCCATGAACAGCTTTCTGTGCCATGGTGCCTTGTAGTAATTCTCCTGCACTGTTTTTTCTTGTTGTCACAGGTACTGAGTACAGCATATCTATTGGGCTAGATCAGGATCAGCAAGACCACTTCCTCAATCTCCAAAGTCCCCAAGAACTGACTCCCTCCTCCTCTTGAACTGTGCTTTCCTGTGGAGTATGACTGTGCACTGGATAAGCTGTCCAGTCCAAGCATTGCTTCACCTCCTTAATGTAATAGTTCAATGAATGTATTGAACTCAATAGAAGGCAAGAAGAGTTCATTGTTTGAATATCCAGAATTAAGGCCGCTCTAGTCTGACTGGCTGACAGGCAACTGCAAGGGCACCTTCAGATTGGCCTGGGTGGGAAGGCCAATGTAGCCTTCCTGAGCAAAGAGAGCAGGTTTGTGGGTCATGGAGCCAGAGCCACTCTCTCCTGAGGCAGCACTCCTAGTAAAGTTGAAAGCAGATTGATGGCCTGCTGTGGTGACCTGGAAACACCTTTGAATACTGGCATCCAAAGCCATGACGGTAACAGCCTGAGCTCACACCCACACCTTGGCTCCTTGTGCTGCACTGGAAGCTGAAACATCATCTATCAGACTCTGAACCATGGTGGGTTTCTGTAATATCTTTGAAGGAGTGGCGACCATCAAGCAGAGTAACTGGGGCCTTCATGGATAATCTCAGCTGGTACAGGAATTGAAATCAAACTGTTGCCATTCCTCTGCATCCTAAAGCAGATATCCAGCCAACTGAGCTAACCGACCCTCAACCAGACAGCTATTTATTAACAGAATAACTGTGTACTGAGAATGATAATGATGCAACTGATAACTTTAACTCGGGTTTGTCAAATGCCCGGGAGAGCGTGCGCTCAGCCCCAGGATTCGTGCTCTTCGGCCCAATTGGTTGAATGGGTCACATGACCCTCAGAAATCCCTCCCCTTTTAAATCCCTTATTACCACATACCAACAAAACGTAAACTATTTACTTTGCAACACCATAAAGGAATTCTTGAGCACAGTCCATTATAAAGTCAGTCTGTCTGGGGATTTCCTCTCCCTTTTGAAACCACGCAGCTCAACAAGGAGTGCATCAACAGCAGGGGCAGATTTGGCTTCACTTCCACCTTGTAAAGGTGCTTCAGTGCAGTTCACTTGTTCAGCTCCCACAGGGACACCATCTGACCTTTCCTCAGGCTGACTTGTTTCCATACTGCTTTCAACCACAACAACAGCACTAGTAGACCTACTTGGAGCAGACTGCCCCTCCAATTCTCTAGGTGACTCTTTTCTTCTCACGTGATCCAGGTGCTTCTTCAGTCTTTTATCTTGAACGTCATATGATACCAGGTCCATCCTAGCCATGAGAGCCATGAGGCAGCACAGTAGTTACCATTGCTGCCTCACAGCGCCAATTTTGGGTGGCACTGGTGGGGGCGACGTACTTTCCGATAGTGGGAGACGGCTCAAAGCATCTGCATTCGATATCTGTGTCCCTGGTCTGTGCTGGAAAGTTTATTCATAAGCAACCATCAATAAAGCCCAATGCTGTATTCTCACTGACTCAATTGGGAGGGGGATGGCTTTATCTTCTCTAAATGAACCTAGGAGGGGTTTGTGATCAGTATTTATGGTGAAAAACCATCCAGAAAGATATTGGTGGAATTTCTTTATCCCGAAAATGACGCCCAACGCCTCCTTCTCGATCTGGGTATGCCTTTTCTGCATCAGTTAAAGTCCTTGAAGAATAGTCGATGGGCCTTTATCACCAATTTATGTGATAAGACAGCTCTAATTTCATAAGGAGATGCACCACAAGTGAAAATGATTTCTTTGGAAGGTTCGAAATGGACTAAACGGCAGGACGACTGCAGACTTGCTTAACTTGTCTGAAGGGCTTTGTTTTGCTGTGTCTTTCAGTACCATCTCTGGTGTGTCATGCGAGAGTGCCTTTAAGAACTGGATATTTAAGCAATGTACCTTTAAGAAAACAGTGATGTCATAGAGTGGGTGGAGCTCAGCTCTGGTCAGCCATTTTGCAGGTTTTTAGTTTCAGTTTAAAAAGCAGTGTCTGTGTGTTTCCAGAGAGCAGCAAGTTTTGCAGTTTGGTTTTGCTGAGAGCAGCTAAGAAGTGCCTGGCTGGTTTTGCTGAGAGCAGTTTAAAAGTAGAAAGCCAGTTTGCGACAGTCTCTGCCATTCTACAGAAAAAATATATATCCTTTAACCTGATGTGATACTGTTTAAAGGTGTTAAGTCTCTTGTAAGTTTGAAGGAACATTTTAAGTAATTATTTGCTGTTGCAATATTTTCTGAGTTATCTTTGAAGTAAGGGGTGTTAAGAGACCCAATGTTTATTTAAGATGTTAAGTTGAGTTCATGGAATAAACAGTGTTTTGTGTTTAAAAACCCACGTGTCCATAATTGTAATCCCACACCTAAGGAAAAAGCCGTGTGCTCGGAAAAGCAACAAATCCATTAAAGGGAGAGGTTGGTTGAACTCCATGATACATTTTTGGGGTTCTGAAAAGCCTCGCCCATAACAGGTGTCTTTTTAATAATGGATGTAGAGGTGCCAATATAGGGGACAAATTTGGAATAAACCTTCCGAACAATTTATCATTCCAAGAAAAGATTTGAACTCTGACACATTATTTGGGGCTGGAGATTCTTTAATGGCCTTAACTTTATCTTGCATCGGATGCAACCCTTGTACATCTGCTGTAAACCTAAATCAGTTACTTTGTTTGCCTTAAAGGTGCATTTCTCTCTCTTTAATTCCACTCCAGCTTTGAAAAGGTCCTCTAGCTGATCCTCTAGCTGATTAGCACATTATCCAAGTGAACAACCAGCTTAAATAAATCTTGACGTAGGCTCTCCACTGTGCGTTGAATGTTTGCACAAGCTGATGATACTCCAAATGGCAGTCTGGTGTACTGGTACAGGCCCTTATGTGTGTTGACAGTGACAAACTCTCTGGATGCCTCCTCCAGCCACATCTTCTGGGATGCATGACTTACGTCTAATTTAGAGTAAGTAGACCTCCAGCTATCTTGGCATCCAGATCCTCTATTTTAGGTCTTGGAAACCTGTCCAAATTTGCCACTTGATTGAACGTTAATTTATACTCCCCATAAATTCTGACAGTCTTATCTGGCTTAAGTATTGGCACCTTGGGAGCTGTCCACTCCGTGAACTGCATGGTCTTGATAATGCCCAAACCTTCAAACCTTCAGAATTTTGGTTTACACTTTTCTATGCAATGAATAGGTCTTGTTCTGTAAACTTTTGGTGTAGCCTCTTGGCATACATTTTGGCTTTCTTCTTGAAATATCTCCGATATCACCGGAGGAGAGCATGTAGGTCACCTTCATTAATTTTGAAAATTTCGAGCCAATTCAATTATATTTCCTGAAGCAAATCTCGTCCCATCAAGCTTGGCCCTTGACCCTCAACTACATTTAAAGGCAGTTGGGCAGACTGCTGCCTGTAACTGACAAATGCTGTAGTTGTTCCCAAAATATTTGTACAGCCATAGAATCGCGACTGTGCAGAAGGAGGCCATTCAGCCCATCAGGTCTGCACTGATTGTCCGAAAGAGCACTCTAGCTAGGCCCATTCCCCCAAACCACAATACAACCATGCATTCTGCGCATCTTTGTTACAGAGGGGCAAGTTAACATCGCCAACCCACCTCGCCTGCACATCTGTGGACTGCAGGAGGAAACCCACATAGGCACAGGGAGAAAGTGCAAACTCCACACAGACAGTCACCCACGGTTGGAATAGAACCTGGGTCCCTGGCCCTGTGAGGCAGCAGTGCTAACCACTGTGCCACCGTGCCACCCATGTATACGTCGCCACCCTGGGCACCATGTTTTTTAATCTCAGGAGCTGGATCCCTCCCGTCAAGGGTCGATAACCTCTCCCACTACCGAGGCAGAGGCTCCTGCGTGGCTGACCATTTACTATCAATAGTATGTGGTGGGAGTCACTTTATCCTCCTTAATATTATTAAACACGTGTACATTTGATGCTTATCGTGAGTTACTCTTTCCACGGTGTACTGGAGCTAGCTTTTTCTTTAGCGCCGGGTAGGGCCTGTTTAGCCTTGCACTTATTTCTTATAGCCCCTTCCTGCCGCAGGTGTAACACACAGCTTCCCTAAACCTACACTTCTCCTGGGGGTGGACTTCCCACTCACCAATTGCATTATTCATCATTCTTGGTTTGTACACTCAATCTTCTATACCTCTGCACTTTCTCTGCTTCTGTATTTATTTGTTCATTAAACTCTGCGCCCACATCCCTGGCGCTCTTGCCATTAGCAGTTCCTCACTAAACCTGTTGGACCTTGTCAACCTGCAGGCTTTGAAGTTCCACCGTACCTTTTTTCCGTACATTCCATAGCAAGGGCAATTTCGAACACCTTCTTTAGGGTTATTTCTGCTTCTGCCAACAGCTCCTTCTGTATGGCAGTATTATTCACCCCGCACACTAGCCAGTCTCTCAACATCTCATTAAGACCCAAATTCACAATGTTCAGCTGTTTGCCTCAACCTCGCCATGAGACCTGCGATCGTCTCGCTGGGAGCTCTTGCCATTGAATTAAATTTATATATCGGCATAGTTACCGAGAGCTTCGGGTGATCATGCCCTTTTACTATTTCTATGAGTTCTTTCAAGATTTCAGTATCGGGGCATCTGTAGAAGTCAAGCTCCTTATCAACCTGTAGGTTTGGGCACCAAGGGCTCCACCCCTCACTATTTCATTTGCTTTGAAGAAATATTGCAGGTGTTCAACGTATTGAACCCAATCTTCCAAATTAGGGTCGAATGGTCCAAACTTTCTGAATCGGGGCAATATGATAACTCACTGATGCTGAATAGACAAACTCTGGACAACACGTTCACAGAGTCTGCTCTGCTGTTTGCCATGCCTCAGGGTGCTCAGTTGATCCTCATTGCCAAATGTGGTATCTTGAAAGGAGTGGCGGCTGCCAGGCAGAGTAACAATAGAACTATTTATTAACAGAATGACTACAAGGGCAGCACGGTGGCTCAATAGTTAGCACTGGGACTATGGCGCTGAGGACCTGGGTTCGGATCCTGGCCCCAGGTCACTGGCTGTGTGGAATTTGCACATTCTCCCCGTGTTTGCGTGGGTTTCGCCCCCACACCACAAAGATGTGCAGGGTAGGTGGATTGGCCACACTGAATTGTCACTTAATTGGAAAAAAAAACTGAATTGGGTACTCTAAATTTAAGAAAAAACAGAATAACTACAGAGAACTTTAAAGGTGCTACCGATGACTTTGACTCCAGTTTCTAGACTGCCCGCGAGAGCCGTGCTCAGCCCCAGGATTAGCGATCTTTGGATAATGGGCCGGACGGGTCACTTGACCTTCTAAAACCCCACCCCTTAAAGCGGATCACTATTACAGCTGCGCAAATGTGCAGCTGTAGGTGACCACCCACTGGAATGCTTGTGATTCAAGGTCAAACAAAGCCCTTTGTGCCAAGTTAATGTTGCACTCTCCATGCCTTTTGTGGAGGACAGGTTTTCTGGCAGCCTTTCCAGTCCATTAAGCATTTGGTGATGGGCACCTATCAGCCTTATTCTGTAACCTAGCTCATCACCTTCCGCTGTATACACCTCCCGCTGCCTCAGGAAGGCAGACATCATTATCAGAGATGCCTCCCACCCAGGCATTGCCTTCTTCCAGACCCTTCCATCAGGCAGAAGGTACAGAAGTCTGAAGACCTGCACATCCAGACATAGGAACAGCTTCTTCCCCACAGCTACAAGACTCCTCAATGACTCCCCCTTGGACTGATCTGTTCCCTGTAAGAACACTATTCACGACGCCCTATGTTGCTCTTGCTCATGTATTTGGCCCCTTGTTCCGCACTGTAACCAATCACTGTTTGTCGATGTACCATTTGTCAATGTTCTCTGTTGATTATTCTTTTTGGCTACTATGTACGTACTGTGTACGTTCCCTCGGCCGCAGAAAAATACTTTTCACTGTACTTCGGTACATGTGACAATAAATCAAATCAAATCAAATCAAGATTTCAGTGCTCAGCCAGCAACCTGACACTTTTACTATCCTTTTCCCCAAACCTGGGTCCAGCAGACGTGTGCCCAGTATGTCACCATGTGAAGATTCTTCTGTCGGTATCTGAGCTGGTGCCTGGCAATGTGATATTGAATGATGATGTTTCTTCATCTTCAGGCTTCTTCCCCTTCCCGCACTGACTAGGTAGGTCTTTGTGTATCTGAAATGAAGAAAGGCATGGGTTGCATCATGGAGTGGGGAAGTGAGAAATGTGCACTTACACCCTCTGCAGTTTCTCCCTCAGGGGAGATTGAGGGACGAGGGAGAAGTGGGACAAGAAAGGAAGTTTAGGTACACAGGTATGCTCCTTGATCATTTCAACACTCCCATTAGCCACGGCGGCAGTGATGCACTTTCTCATTAAATTTAAGAATGAGTAATGCGCCAGATTGAAACAATAGTCTAACAATTCATGAGCATTCATCTGCTAGTAAACCATACTATGATCAAGATCACTATTGTTTTTGAAAGGGAGAAATGCAATACAGCCAGTAGATTTAGATAAGGTCAACTTAAAAATGAGACAGAACGGTCCTCCTGAAGTTATTGCTGTACTCCAGATTATTTCCCACTTTTACGCATTTTGTGTCATCTGTAAACTTAGAAATTCTGCGCTGCATACTGAAGTGTATATAAAAGTGATGACCCCAATATCGACCAATGAACGGCAAAACTCTATACTTCCTTCCAGACTGTAAAACAAACATTCATCACTGTCATAATATCCTCTCATGTATAGAATGAGATGCAGACAGGCAGTGATTAACACACAGGATGACCAGTAAGCACACAAGTCCGGTGAAGGCAGATAGGCTGGAGGGAGTGATGTGAATGTGCTGGATTGGTATTCACACATGGCATCATGTTTTGAACCCACCAGTTGATTGAGGGCAGATGAAACTGCTGCCAGGTGACGTGGAGGGGAACTCAGCTGTGCATAATTAATGAGGTTCCGAGCCCCGAATCAGGGGCGAAATTCTCCGGAAACGGCGCGATGTCCGCCGACTGGCGCCCAAAACGGCGCAAATCAGACGGGCATCGCACCGCCCCAAAGGTGCGGAATGCTCCACATCTTTGGGGGCCGAGCCCCAACATTGAGGGGCTAGGTCGGCGCTGGACGAATTGCCACCCCGCCAGCTGGCGGAAAAGGCCTTTGGTGCCCCGCCAGCTGGCGCAGAAATGTTATCTCCGGGCGGCGCATGCGCGGGAGCGTCAGCGGCCGCTGACGGCATTCCCGCGCATTCGCAGTGGAGGGAGTCTCTTCTGCCTCCGCCATGGTGGAGACCGTGGCGGAGGCGGAAGGGAAAGAGTGCCCCCACGGCACAGGCCCGCCCGTGGATCGGTGGGCCCCCAATCGCGGGCCAAGCCACCGTGGGGGCACCCCCCGGGGCCAGATCGCCCCGCGCCCCCCCCAGGATCCCGGAGCCCGCCCGCGTCGCCTTGTCCCGCCAGTAAGGTAGGTGGTCTAATTTACGCCGGCGGGACAGGCATTTTAGCGGCGGGACTTCGGCCCATCCGGGCCGGAGAATTGAGCGGGGGGGCCTGCCAACCAGCGCGGTGCGATTCCCGCCCCCGCCGAATCTCCGACCCGGCGGGGGGTCGGAGAATTTCGCCCCAGATATGTGATCCCACCATTCTGGCCAGCGGGAAGCTGGCTGCTGGAGCCGCCCGCCACCATGCTTAGGCTGGAATTCTCCATCTGCTGACACCAACGGGGGTCTCCAGTCCCGCTTCAGCGAATGGAGTTTTGGGTGAGTGCCAAATTCTCCGTTCTCCCCGGGCGAACTCGGGTCAGAGAATCCTGGCCCTGGTCTCAAAAATGGAGAACTCTGCCCAAAGCCCTCATTACCTCAGTCACAACTCCTGCCTCCAGAAAAAAAGCTTCCTTTTCATTCCCCATCATTCCTTTGACCATTCAATGTACATGTTTGTCAAATACTTTTGATTTTACTTTGGTGTGATCCATTAATCTATTCTTATGCTCTCTTTGCTTCTTCATTTCCTTTTTCAGTTCTGCGTTATAATTTTTGCATTCAGCCACTGTCTCTCACATAGTCAACACCTATCATTTTTGATGTTTCTGGTTTCGGTTTTCGGCACCTATTAATATACTTGGTCTCATGATTGGCATGTCTTTCATGTTCCTCCTGTGGCCTAGAGGTACAGGTCACTGAGCTGGTGAGCCACAAATTTCATAGCTCTGGGGTTTCAGATTCAAATCTCACTGTGGTTAAAGTTGAATTCTGAAATAACCTTCCAAGCAGCCATTCCTGGCACGCACGTCAACTCTTTTACCAAGATTATATTTTGTGATAAATGTGGACTGACTGCCACTTCAGTTCAAGACTCCATCTGAGTCACCTCAGAGGATGTTGAACCTGGACATATTGTTGAAAATCACCCCAAAATCTTTGAGCCAGCCGGAAAACTTAACCATGATTTCACTCGCACATATTTTTTTTTAAAATGTATTTTATTACAAACATGTATCAAAACAGGTTACAGCGAACAAACACCTGGGAAACATGCTTCCCTACAATCAACTATACAGTCTGTGCAGAGTATTCCTGTTTTTCACCCCCCCCCCACCCCCCGTGACAAACAGCCCCTCAAACATGGTCACAAACATCCCCCACCTTTCCTCAAACCCCCCTGAAGAGCCCCTTAACTCATACTTTATCTTCTCTAATCGCAGGAAGTCATACAGGTCACCCAACCAAGCTGCTACCCCCGGTGGCTATGCCGACCGCCACACCAGCAAGATTCGCCACTGTGCAATCAGAGAGGCGAAGGCCACTACATCAGCCTTCCTCCTCTCCATGAGCTCCGGCTTTTCTGAAACCCCAAATATCGTCACCAAAATGTCCGGATCCATCTCCTCCTCTACCAACCTGGCGAAGACCGCGAACACTCCCGCCCAGAATCTTCCCAGTCTTTCGCAACCCCAAAGCATGTGCCCGTGATTCGCTGGCCCCCGCCCACACCTCTCACACTCATCTGCTACCCCCTGAAAGAACACACTCATTCTCGCCCAAGTCATATGCACCCTGTGCACCACCTTAAACTGTATCAGGCCCATCCTTGCACATGAGGAGGTTCCATTACCCTACACAGTGCCTCACTCCACTCGCACATTTAAAAAAATCTGTTTGCTTAGTTTGTCTTGTTCCCCAAAGTGAAGCAACAACAGTGTGATGGCCATTGGCGCACACATTGCCTGCATTTCCTTTACTACATGGGGTATTGCAGCATACTAATTATGTTACTCGACTTCAGAGGCCTAGACTAATGATCCGGAGACATGAATTCAAATTCTCCGATGGTAGCTGGGGAATTTAAATCCAGTTAATTAAAAAATCTGGACTACAAAACTAGCATCGGTGATGGTACCATGAAACTATTGGATTGCCATAAAAATCCGTCTGGTTCATTATTAATGTGCCTTGGAGAGGGACAATCTGCTGTCATGCTCACCTACATGTGACTCCAGACCTACAGTGATGTGACTGACTCTTAACTGCCCCCTGAAATGCCCTATCAGGCACTCAATTATATTCAGGGAAGCAGCAGCTCACCACCTCCATTTCAAGGGCAATTAGGGATGTTACCTTGCCAATGATGCTCATATCCCATGGACGGATAAAAGAAAATCATCTCTGTTATTGGAAAACACTTCAACAAAACGTATACCAGGAGGGAATCTTATGCATCATCTGCAATTTAACAGCTATTGAATGCCCCTGCAATGCTCGACAATTTATTTGAATTAGATCTGCAGAGCAATAGTCTTTCCAATTAAAAATGTAATTTCTGCTGGAGCAGCATGGCTTTTGATAAAGGCAGTTCTGGCATATGGGATCTCTTGTACTATAATGTGTTTTGTTTATTGCATTAGTTTTCTGCCAGCTCTGCAGACTGCTGTTTGGATGTTGTCGATAATTTAATGGCTTTCTTGGGCACGACAAGAAATCATGGCTCGAGCTCATTCTGTTTCTCCAACTGTTCAAGATTGAGTAGAAATCAACTTTTAACTCTTTGTCCAACCTCCCTTTTCTTTGACGCGTGTTAATTTTATCAGGGAACTTTATTTTCTCAACAAGTGACTTGTATGTCAAAATGATAATATAGATTTATCATTTATATGGGTGTGAGATTTACAAAATATTGATTTATATGTCCCTGGCAAAATGGTCAGAGGCACAAAGTGAGCCTGGGTTTTGCACGAATATATAACATGTATCATGGAGAATATCTGTGAGGGATATCTTCAGACTTTGAATCGCAAGAATGGTTTGGAAAAGGAGTATTCTGAAAATTGACCCTTGCACTCCACCCCTTTTCTCTCACTTTGACTATTACAACCGATTGAAAAATATCTTCAACATGTCACAGAAGACAACTTAGTTACACTTCAGATATGAATGGTGAGTTCAGCACATTTATATCAACTTTCCTGAATTAGAGAGCTTTTAGAAAGCAATTAGATATATTGCAAGAATGGAAAACAGGTACATAAGACGGGCACAAAGTGCTTCCATTACTGTAATTAACCATTTTGTTTGTCAGCGCTAACATGATTTATTTCATAAATTTGTTTCTGTTCTGGATTTATTGCTGAGGGTTTGCCTTTTGTCGTGAAGCGAGGAAAGGTATTGATTGAAGAAAGGTAGTTGGATGGCGATTCTGCAAGGTTTGTGGGACTGTTGGTGAATGAGGAATTGGAGGGCTGATTTAACCAAATTCTTTTTTTGTATGATGCTTTTTAGAGTTGAAACTGATAGGAGCTCTGGTCACTGCCTCGCCTCCTCCTCTGGTACTTGTTGCTGCCAAGAAGAGGTTTGTTTGATAATGTTCCCTGTAGCTCTTATTTGACAAGAGTCATGAGACTTTATGGATGGCATACCTTTGTCACCCTGCTGGAGTGATCGAATGTGGGTGGGCCTTGCAAGAAGCACATAAGAGGCACATTTTGTATACATTATTTGTCACTTTGATGATAATTTGTGCGTGAGCTTCTGGAGCAACCGCCTGCACCAATATAGTGCAGTTATGGCCAGACATAGGGGGCGTCATTCTCCGACCCCCCGCCGGGTCGGAGAATGGCCGTTGGCCGCCGTGAATCCCGCCCCCGCCCCCGCCGAAGTCTCCGGTACCGGAGATTGGGCGGGGGCGGGAATCCGGCCGCGCCGGTTGGCGGGACCCCCCGCTGGATTCTCCGGCCCGGATGGGCCGAAGTCCCGCCCAGGAATTGCCTGTCCTGCCGACGTAAATCAATCCTGGTATTTACCGGCGGGACCAGGCGGTGTGGGCGGGCTCCGGGGTCCTGGGGGGGGGTGCGGGGCGATCTGACCCCGGGGGGTGCCCCCACGGTGGCCTGGCCCACGATCGGGGCCCACCGATCCGCAGGCGGGCCTGTGCCGTGGGGGCACTCTTTCCCTTCCGCCTCCGCTACGGCCTCCACCATGGCGGAGGCGGAAGAGACTCTCCCCACTGCGCACGCGCGGGAAACTGACAGCAGCCGCTGACGCTCCCGCGCATGCGCTGGGAAACTGACAGCGGCCGCTGATGCTCCCGCGCATGCGCCGCATTTCCGCGCCAGCTGGCGGGGCAACAAACGCCATTTCCGCCAGCTGGCGGGGCGGAAATCCCTCCGGCGTCGGCCTAGCCCCTCAATGTTGGGGCTCGGCCCCCAAAGATGCGGAGCCTTCCGCACCTTTGGGCCGGCGCGATGCCCGTCTGATTGGCGCCGGCTTTGGCGCCAGTCGGCGGGCATCCCGCCGTTGGGGGAGAATTTCGCCCAGGCTTCCTGCCTGCCATATTGGAAGGTTAGTTGAGTTAATGCTCCAAAAATGTGCACTGTCTGATTGAATGTACGGGCCAGTGCATAAACATTCCCAGCAGGTATTTTATAAAGTCTTTCATATGACACTTGTTGCAAAAAAATCAGGTGCATGGTATAAGAACAAATGTAGCAGAGCCCGATGGTTAAAAATGGATTGGATTTTCACAAGAATGTTCCAGGAATGAGCAACTTCAGTTATGAAGATAGATTGGAGAAGTTAGGATAGTTTTTCTTTGAGAAAAGAAAGTTAAAAAGAGATTTGATAAAGGCTTTCAAAATCACAAGAGGTCTGGACAGAGTAGATAGGGAGAAATTGTTTCCACTCGTGAAAGGATCGAGAACGAGAAGGCACAGATTTAAAAGAAATTCGTAAAAGAAGCAACTGTGACATGAGGGGAAACCTTTTCACGCAGCGAGTAGTTAGGATTTGGAATGCACTGCCTGAGATTTTGCTCAATTGAAGCATTCATAAAAGGGAATTAGACTGCTATCTGTAAAGGGAAAAATGAACAGGGTTACAGGGAGATGGCAGGAAAATAGGTGAGTTACATATTCGGAGAGCTGGTGCCGACAGGGTGGGGAGAGTCGCTTCCTTCTTCACTGTAACAACTCTGTTGCCCTGTGATTTCAAATCAGCGAAGAGTTGAAAGTGGAGCTACCCCAGCATTGTGTCCATTTTTTGTTTGTGACATGTAGCAATGGTTTGGTGCAGATGTAGCATAGTATTAAAATTCTCACAGAAGCAGGAGTTTTGGCATACAGTGAGGAGGACTATAATACTTCAGCAGGGCATGGACAGTTTAGTGAAATGGGCAGACAAGTGACAGATGCGTTTTAATGTGCATCGATGCGAGGTGATGCATTTTGGAAGGAATAGCAAGGCAGCAGGTTTTACACTCAGTGGAAATTCACTGGTGTTTTCGAATGGCTCAAATATATTATTCCCTAAAAAGTGCAAGGGCAGGAAGGTAAAACCATTACAAAAGAAATGATGAAGTGATTTAGGTTTTATAAATAGGCACTTAGAATATAACAGGTAATTTCTACAATGTGAGGCTTAGACCACAGCTGGAGTCCTGCATGAAGTTTAGGTTACATTTGATAGAAAATGGATTAAACCACAGAGGTAATAAAAGTGTCATAAAATGAGGCATAGTTGTTCATTTTGAAAAGAGTACCTCATCTGAGTTTCTTGGACCCAGCTAATTTAAATATAATTTTATGAGTTTATCAGCCAGTGAGTGAAGTAATTCAAACTGAGGTAATGTGCAATTTGTTCAGTCTGTATTCAACTGCCAGTACCTTTTTGGATTGACTATTAGATATATTCAAGTAACACAGCATGCTGGTGGAATGTCACAAGGTCCGTAGTAACGTTGAGTACAGGAGTAGAAAGGTCTTGCTTCAATTGTATGGGAGCTTGGTTGGACCGCACCAGGTGTCCGGTGGCAGTTTTGGTCCCCTCACCTCAGAAAGGATATAATTGCCATTGAGGGATAGCAGTAAAGGTTCACCAGACTTGTTCCGGGGATGGCAGGACTGTCTTATGAAGAGAGATTGGGCAAACTTGACTTGTATTCGCTTGCGTTTCGAAGAATGAAAGGTGATCTCATTGAAACCTACAAAATACTTAAAAGAAATGGACAGGATAGATTCAGGTAAGATATTTCTTTTGTTGGAGAATCTAGAACCAGGGGGAATAATTTCAAAATAAGGCACATGCCACTTAGGACTGAGATGAGGAATAATGTTTTCACTCAGAAATCTCAGTTTAAAGCAGAGATTGATAGATTTCTGATAAACAATAACAGAAAGGCTTATGGGGATAAAGGGTGTAAAAGGCACTGAAGTACCCAATCAGCCATGATTGTATTAAATGGCGGAGCAGGCTCAATGGGTTGAATGGCCTACTCTTGTTCCTATGTTCTTCGCTCATAGTAGTCACCCATTCCCTTCCTGCCTGGGGACCCTGAGCCTGTGGTGTGACCACCTCTAAGCATGTTATCCATGATACTTTCCACCTCACTCCACAGTGCCCCCAGCCGCCACTCCAGACCCGAAGCCTAGGCTTCCTGCAATGTAAGAATGACCCATTTATTCCGACTGTGTTTTTGCCTGTTAGCCAATCCTCAATTCATGTCAGTTAATTGCCTCCTATCCCATGTGCTTTTAATTTGCTAATCAACCTCCTGTGGGGGACTTTATGAAGCCTTCTGGAAATCCAAATACACCACGTCCATCAACACTCCTTTGTCAATTTTGTGGGTAAGATCCACAAAGAAATTCAAACAGCGGGCAGAATTTAATGCAACCCCCACCCTCCCCTCCCCAGGGTCCAAAATTTGTTTGGAAGCAACAGGGGACATTTAACCTGGCGTTATGATGCAATCTGGGGACACTATTTCCTTTCTGCCTCATGAATGGCCTTCCCGCCGAACACATATAGAGGTTCTTAAATGGCCAACTCATGCCCACTTTAAGGACCACTTCCACCGCCACTGGCATTCAAGCAGCGGCAGACAGGGGAGTTCCCATGCAAGGTGCCTGAAAAGCAAATCCTCTTGTGGGCATTGCAGGCAAGGCCAGCCCTTGTTACCCTTTCCTATTGCCCTCAAAATGAGTGGCCTGCTCAACCATTTCAGAGGGCAGTTAAGAGTCAACCACATTGTTCTGGGTCATATGTAGGCCAGAGCAGCTAAAGGACGATAGATTACATTTCCTAAAGCAGTATTTTCCAAATTGTGGGTCGCAACGCTTGGGTGGGTCGCAGGGGGTGCCCGCCGACTGGCGCGGCACGATTCCCACCCCCGCCGAATTTTCGGTGCCGGAGAATTCGGCGGCCGGCAATGGCGGGATTCACGCCGCCCCCTGGCAATTCTCTGACCCGGCGGACGGTCGGAGAATACTGCCCGGAGTTTATCGCAGGAAGCATATCAACCAAAGTATTTTTGCCAAAAGAAGGTAAACTCTGACATTTATTTTGGCTCTGTGTTTTTTGTGTATGTGAAGTTTCACCAAAGTGAAAAATAGCTTTGAAGAATGCCTGTTTATTGATTCGACCCCGAGTTCACAACTTTTGCCTCTTTCGTTAAACAGTCCATGGTTTGAAAGTTTTTTTTTTTAGCAATTACCCGGTGTAATTGCAATGAAAACAAAAGCAGCCTGCGGCTTGTAACAGGCCGCAAAACTCTGAAAAATTATTTTAGCCTTTGCTGTGCATGCCAATCAGAATCAGTGGGCCGGCCTCTCTGCTCCCCGGCCTCCTTTCCACCGCGCTGGCTCCTGTAGCCCTGCGCCATTTGGCGTCGGGGCCGCCGTGGGGAAGAAGGCCACTGCGCATGCGCTAGTTGCCGCCGGCCCAACTGGGCATGCACTAGTTGGCACCAGCCCGGGATCGGCAGCTGGGGTGGCGGAGGCCGCTCCAGCCCCGTCCTAGCCCCCTGTGGGCCGCAGAATGGGGGTCCCGGAACGATTGCCGATGCCGGAGTAAAACACTCCCATTTTTACTCCGGCGTCGGCACTTAGCCACCTGTTGGGAGAATCCTGTCCTCTATTTAATCTAAATTATCAATGCTCGCCACAGCATCCTTCTCCCCACTGCTGCTCCCTCACCTGACTCACCCAATACCTAGCTTCCACATATCTTAAACACAGATTTCGGTCAGCCAAAAATATTTCAGCATCTTATACAGTGCTATAATATTTGAGGGCCGGTTTAGCGCATTTGGCTAGACAGTTGGTTTGTGATGCAGAATAAGGTCAATAGCGTGGGTTCAATTCCCATACCGGCTGAGGTTATTCATGAAGCCTTCTCAGCCTTGCCCCTCGCCTGAGGTGTGCTCTCTGCCTCATCTGGGACTATGGCGACTTTACCTTACCTTTATTAATATTGTGTACATGGAGTTTCAAAAGGGGTTCATTAATTATCACATGACTTGTTAGCAAAATTGACGCATCTGGAATAAAAGGATCAATAACAGCATGGATACAAAATTGGCTTAGGGACAGAAAGCAGAGAGTCATGGTGAATGGCTCTTTTTCAGTTTGGAGGAAGGCATACAGTGGTGTTTCCGAAGGTCCATTACTGGGACCACTGCTGTTTTTGGGATATATTAATGACATGGACTTGGAGCTACAGAATATAATTCTGAAATTTGCAAAAGATATAAAATGTGGATGTGTAGTAAATAGTGAGAAAGTTAGCAAAAGATTTTGAGGACATAGACAGAGTATTGGAATGAACACTCATTGCAGATGAAATTCATTGTAGAAAAGTGTCAACTGATGCATTTTACCACGAGGAACGAGAAGAGAAAATACTGGAAAAATGGTGCAATGTTAGAGGGAGAACTGGAGGTACACAATTTCTGCACAACTTTTTTGAAAGGTGGCAGGACACGTCAACCAACCAGTTAATAAGGTACATGAGTAGGAGGTCTTGAGATGCAGTGGGTGGCATTCCTCCCAGAGGTTCCAGACTCAAGTCCAATTCTGCCACTTGATGCTCATGGAAGGTGCATTCATAATATGGCCAGACAGATTGATTATCAATTGTAAATCCTTCCAATATGCCAACGCCAAGTGGCAAGAGCAAGAGAGTCTCCTGGTTAGCCAGAGCCCTGTGGTAGCTGCAGCACAACAGCCTCCTCACATTAAAAGACCCTATGGGCAGATACTTGCCATGGGATGCCATGACATGCATCCTCCTCACTTTGACTGACTAGAATCGAGTGGAGAGAGAAGCCATATAGGTTCCTGGCTTTAGAAATAGAAGCATGGAGACAAAAGCCAGGAAGCTATGCTAAATCCATATGAACAAAATATTAGTTTGGTCCCACATTGAGCATTGTGGCAATCGAGGTAGAATGAAGAGCTTTACTATACAAGATTAACTAGAATAGTTCCAGGGATGAGGGATTACAACTGCATGGATAGTCTTGAGAAGCTAAGGTTGTACTTCTTCATCTTCTCTACGCCAAGATGGGATTTGACAGAATTGTTTAAAACCATGAAGGATTTAGATGGCGTAAATAAAAAGAATCTCAGTGGCTGAAGGATCAATGAGAAATGCACAGATTTCAGGTGATTGATAAAAGAACCAGACAAGAGTAAAAGCCTTTTTATGTCACAAGTGGTAAGGATTTGGAATGTATTGCCTGATAGGGTGGCGGACAAATAGTCAATAGTAATTTTCAAAAGGGAATTGGGCAAATATGTGAAGGAGAAAGAAATTGCAGGGATATGGGGAAAGAGCATGGGAGTGGGACTAACAGAATTGCTCTTCAGAATAGACAATGCAGGCTTGCTAAACTGAGTGCCTTCATTCTGCACTATACTATTCAATAATTCTGTACATTAAACTTAAAATGAGCTCTGGTACTTTATTCTATTGCTTTCAAGGCGAGAGTCAGATCTGTCAAAGCATACAGCCCAGAAGTAAAATTGACCTAATAGACAGGGATTTTGTTTATTTCCCATACACATCATGGGAGGCTGAGCTGGATTTCAAAGTTAGGCGAGATACTGTCAAAAGTATGGAGAGTCGCTCCTCATGCAGGAAGATGATCTCAGACATCCTCAAAACAATTTATGCTACGGTGATCAGGCAGAGATCCAAAAACATCCAGACTTGCTTCCCCAGAATGATGCTCGAGATGGAAATATTATAGTTATGAGGTAACTAAAAATTCTGGGACCATTTTTGTTGGTGCAGAGTTGGCTACCTGGGGACTTAAGAAAAGGTGAATAGGGAAGGGTAATTCCCTCTGGCTGGGAAGACAGTGCCAGCCAGTCATTAAGGTGTAATTGTCACGAAAACGGTGAGGAGAGGAGTTGGAGACTATTCCTTTATGTGGGGAGTTGTTAAAGCATGAAAAGTTCTATCACAGTTCCAGCAGAGATGATTGCATTTTTTAAACAATAAATTGAAAAACATTCGACTTGGAAGATTAGAGCCATCGGGAGAGAGCCGAGTCATGGGATTCATTTTGGATTGCTCCAGCAAAGCATTAACACTGAAAATGATGAGCGAAATAGCCTCTTTCTGTGCTTACAACCTGAATGGGTTGTTATAATTATGAAATGAATGAGATTGTTAAGTTTTTGAACTGTGTCTTTAATTTAAGATAAAACAGAATGTGACCAATTCTTCCGTCTGCTTGCCAATAGGCTTGTGGCAGTTAAAGGTCAAAGTAAGGCCCAGATTGTCTTATTGAGGCAGTGGTGTGACTTGTTCCTGGTTGGAGACAATGGCAGCAGTCCCTGAGTTCTCAATGGATAAATTCTGAGCCTTCCAAAGTTGAAGAGGCTGTTGAAAGATGTGGAAAGGATCAGATTACAAACAGTTATGGTGTAAACTGTCCATTTACTTCCAAAACAAAAGAGAGTAGGGTCAAAAATAACTAATCAGCATTCTCTACTTCGATGCAAATCTAAAACTATGATAGGGTGGTATGATGACACAGTGGTTAGCCCTACTGCCTCACAGCATCGGGACCCGGGTTTAATTCCGACTTGAATGACTGTGGATTTTGCCCGTTCTCTCCATGTCTGCGTGGGTTTCCCCCCACAGTCCAAGGATGGGCAAGTGAGGTGGATTGGCCATGATAAAATGATCCCTTAATGTCTGGGGATCTACAGGTTAGGTGGGATTACAGGGATAGGGTGGGGGAGTGGGCCTAGGTAGGGTGCTCTTTCAGAGGATTGGTGCAGACTCGCTGCACCCAAAGGCCTCCTTCTGCACTGTAGATATTCTATGATGCTATGAATACAAGAAATTGGGATATATATATTGCATTTTATATATGTTGCAGTAATGGTTCTGTTAATGCCTGAGTTCAGGTATATATTGTTATGCCACCCTGGGCAAGTGCACCGTCAATTCCAGCCTCACAGGCTCCGGAGTCACATCACAAGTCAATGAACCAATAATTCTGATAAAAACATTCTCCCTGTTATACAGCGAATGCAGTTTAACACCTCTCTCCCTTAACTGTCCCACCCTCCACCCCCACACACACAAGGCAGACAAACACAGAGGGGAAGGAAAAGGGTGAAAATTAATAAGGATTAAGGTCAAAAGATAAGCGTCCTTGCTACAAATGATGAGTTCTTCAGTGCACTCTCTTTAACGTGTGAGTGCGGTTTAAAGTCTCTAGCCTACAGCTTGTAATGATGTTCTTTGCATTTCAGCAGCATATGTTACTCACAGCTTTTGCTGGAGAGGCCTCTGACTTCGCATCAGCTTCTATATCGCACAGAGAGCGTTATCAGATTCTGGATTCTACTTGCACAGACTTTTCTGGAGAGAGACATGGTTATCACAATGGCCTTTTGGTGAGAATTAACTGGAGACTCCTAAACGACCCTCTTATGGATTGATCGGAGTTCTTCACACATCTTTTCTACCGAGTAATACTACACCCGATGCCTGTGTCTATGTATTTACATTGTGTAATACATGTTTGCCCTATTATGTATTTTCTTTTCATATACGGAATGATCTGTCTGAGCTGTATGCATAACAACATTTTCACTGTACACATGACAATAAACAAGGCCAATCCAATCTAATCCAATCATCTTTATCCCACTCAGATGCCCTGACCGGCTTACCTCAGTCTAAACACATGTCCCAAATTATTTACTCCCCAGGGAAGTTGGAAGAGTGAGCAAGCCAGGTGGGAGAGGTCTTTGATTATGCTGCCTGCTTTCCCAAGACAGTGGGAGATGTAGACAGAGTCAATGGATGGGAGATGGGTTTGTGTGATGGGCTTGTTGGTGTTCACGACTCTCTGTAGTTTCTTACAGTCTTGGGCCGAGCAGTTGCCATATCAAGCGGTGGTGCAGCCAGATAGGATGCTTTCTATGGTGCACCTGTAAAAGTTGGTAAGAGTCAATGATCAAGATCTATAGCAGGCAGTTTAGTTTTCTATTTTGCTGGGAACTTTGAGCTGAGCAGCAGTTTTTGCAAAAGCCTGTCAGGGTTAAGCAGTAGTCTGACACAGTCAGAAAGAACTATAGGCTATTTCCTGAAGGATCTCTCTCTCTTTAAGCAAGATTTCAAAGAAAACTCTATTCAAGTGCACCTGTGTTTGCTAACTGTATTTACAAGTGGCTTTTAACCTGTGATGTGTTTTTCTTAATTGGAGATAAAGAAGGTAACAGTTAGAAGTTAACGTATTTCCTTTCATTGTTAAGAATTGTTTAACAGTTAACTGTAAGCTATTTTCTGTCATTTTAATGTAGTTTAATCCTTTGTTTTAAGATAACATATCCCGATTTGTCAGTGATTCACTCCTGAAGCGAAGTTTCCTTTCCTCACAGTTTTACAAATTTTAAGCGTTGTCCGGTATCGTATCAAGTGTTGGATTCTGGTCGAGGACCTTAACAATATTTTTCACCTTGCCATGGGGAAGAGTGCAGAGGAAGCCTTTTTTGAGATCAAGTTCCCTGAAAATCAATGAGTATCATAGATAGATAGCAGTTCTGTGTGGTCTGCAGAGAGTAAAGACTGCTTAGTTTTGCAAGCTCCCAAATGCAGGAGGGAGACAGTCTCTAGTTAAAGAGATGCATCCTGCAGCCTTCTAAGGATTCTGGGCAATTTATCCAGGTATGGCCAGGGGGAAGGAGAATCATCAGAACAGCCCTTACTGCTGGTGCTAGATTTAAGAAACTCTGAAAATTGAGGAAAGCGCCTGGAGACAGGTTACTCAAAGTTACTAATTAAGTGACACGGGGATTCAAAAATCCATTGGAGGCTGGAAACAACCGTGCATTGTTTACTATCAGGACTGTGATTCCATGGAGAGTGTAATGTGTAATAAATACAAAAGAAGAATGGTCTTTTCTGTTGTTTAAGGTACAAGTTGCCTACAAAAAGAAAATTGTGTATATTCAATAGTGGTTTATTAGTCATTTGTTAGAAAAAGTTTTAAAATGTGAAATATCATCATGTCATTTTATTCAGCTAATAACTGGAAGTTTGAATCTCTTTTTACTTTTTTTCATAAAGTACCCAATTCTTTTTTTTCCAATTAAGGGGCAATTTAGCGTAGCCAATTGACCTACCCTGCACATCTTTTTGGGTTGTGGGGGTGAGACCCACACAGATACGGGGAGAATGTGCAAACTCCACACGGGCAGTGATCTGGGGCTGGGATCGAACCTGGGATCTCAGCGTCATAAGGCAGCAGTGCTAACCACTGCATCACCGTGCCACCCTGAACCTCTTTTCAAAGGTAATCTGTCTCCATGAAGATCGCAAAAGGATTTATAAATTTTCATGAAGCAAAAGAAGGAATTTCCTTTTGCTCTGTACCATTCTTGTTTAGCATCACTCTGACTCACTTCATTACGATTCTTGGGTGGGGCATAGCAACAATCTCTCTAAGAAACAGTAGGCCCAAAAGACATGGTACGCACATGTAGGCCGAGAAATTTCAAATGCAGGGGGCCAAAGCACACACCTACCTATTTGTGTGGTTGTGAGGACCATACTAAATTGGGACTACTTCTTCATTATAATAAGCTAGTTGTATAGACATGAACTGTGCATTAGTTTTGGGAGCACCACCTCGTGCTTCTTTGAGAGCATTGAAAGGTAGCCAATGGTTCTTAAAGGGGTATGTCGCTCTGGATGCAGTCAGCAGGAGAATCCATCAAATGGAGCATCCCCCCCTCCCCCTCGTCACTGCACCTGCTCCCCCCAACCTGTCTGATGCTAGTTCCTCAACCAGGCAGAGTGCCGTTGAATGAGGGACCTCCCCTCTCGGGAACCCTCGATCAACGACCAAACAACCAGTTAGTTAGTTCAAGTTCAATTATAGTTTATTTACACACAAGAATTACTTCGACATGCAACATAAAACACGACAAGCTAAATTGTACCTAACACTCCAACAACCTAAAAATGAAATGAAAATCGCTTATTGTCACAAGTAGGCTTCAAATGAAGTTACTGTGAAAAGCCCCTAGTCGCCACATTCCGGCGACTGTTCGGGGAGGCTAGTACGGGAATCGAACCGTGCTGCTGGCCTGCCTTAGTCTACTTTCAAAGCCAGCAATTTAGCCCTGTGCTAAACAGCCCCTGTACTTAACTTCAGGCAGCCGGCTTTATGCAGAGGAACAAGGCCTTTGTTCAGATCTTGCATGGCTGGGTCTGGAGAAGTGACTTTGTTTCTGCTGGGCTCATCCATCTGGTAGCGATCGTTGGTCTTGAACTTGTCTTCTGGTCATGATGCTACACTTGGTTTTAGACGTAGGTCGGGGCCAAGAGAGACCGAACGCCGGGGCCAAGAGAAACTGAACACATGGCAGTGTCTCTCTTTATCCTTCTGGAGTTTCACGCTCTTTTGGGCGGTCCTTAGCTTTGGACTCAATAATTCGGCAGGTTTCGATTACTGCCTTCGATTTTGGCCAATAAAGGGGCGGGTGCCTTGATGGCGGGGCATATCCTGAGCAGTCATTGACCTTGGCTTTTTGGGCTCCCTGAGCAAAGGGAGTGGCTCCATATGAGTCTGTTTCTGTATCTGTTACCTGAGCACAGGTCTTTTGTTCTGGGGAAATGAGCCATTAGAATGCAAAGTAGCTGGGGGTTTTGATAGCGTCTAGTTATCTGAGTTGCCAATATACATAAGCTCTGAGCGTCTGAGTCCTGGGTTGACCATATTTCCCATGGTCCTTTGCAGGTGGCCATATTTCCTAGGATCCTTTGTAAGTGGCCATCCCAGATGGCTACACTAACCACTGTACCACCGTGCCGCCCCTAATGCCTCAGGTTCTTGTGTCAGTGCAGGCCACAATACAGGTACCATTTCAATACAGACTCAGTGGTGCAGATCCTATCATAGAGCAATCAGATGTAGAATGAGATGTAGAGTTCGACTGTTCTTCATGTTGGCCAAACGGATCTGTGGGAATACCGGCAGCCTCTGCAAAAGAATGAATAACAAAAACAGACATAAGGAAAGAGCATTCAACCTTCCAGGTATACAAAATCAGAATCACATAAAATGAATTAGTTTCAACTGTACTAGTCAAATAGTCAATAACAATTATCAATGCTCCATTACTTAGCTGCCCTTTATTCCACAGTACAGAAAGTAAATCTATCAGAATACACTAAGGAAATAAGCACTACTGCCTTTTTGCCTGGCAAAACCTGGCTATTATTGGATTCTTTTTCTTTGTTTGTAGCACTACACTAAATGTAACAAGTGTTAATACATGTTTCTTACAACAGTTAAAACAAATAAACTATTTCAGGTAATTTCATTCTGGCATGAAATGATAATGGCTTCTGCTATTCCGATTTGAATCGGAAATTTGAGATTAGTGATCGTGGAGTCAGATCTCAGTTTGGCTGTGATCTTTTTGAACAGGCTCGAGGGGCTAAATGGCCTGCTCCTATTGCTTTTCAGTATTGGGCAGAATGTGTCTTTACTTAAGGTCATTGAATCAATTCGATATAGAAGAAGTGCCCTGGATTTTCCCATGAATAGGCTTGTGATAAGTCGAGCCTTTCTTTTTACCTACCTCCTAGAATTGACTCACTTCAGGGTTTAAAAGCTTTAAAACAGCAACTATAAAGTGCATTATAATCCTAGATCCTTTTTGGGGTTATTCTGGACTACTTCTCGGATGACCACACACATTTAAGATTGTGAAAGCCAGGCCTCACATACACTTAAATGGTTTGAACAACTGATTTGACTTTTCTTGAAGGAAAGGAACCATCAGAGGATACTTAATGTAAGTCGCCACTGTCCCAGAGGACTGTAGACTGCTGTCACACTTCTGAGAGAGAACTGACTGGTGGTGATTTAACCTGAGGGTTGGGGTCTGATTTGGGATCGTAATAAATAAGAAAGGAATAACGGCAATCTAGTTGTGCGAGGCCCTTTGGGGATGAGCGACCATAATATGACAGAAATTTTCATCAAGGTGAAGAATGACATATTTGACTCTGAGACTAGGGTCTTGAACCTTAATAAAGGAAACTATGATGATATGAGGTGCAAGTTGGCGATGTTGGATTGGGGAACCTTACTTAAAGGTATGACGCTCGATATGTAATGGCAAACATTCAAAGAGTGCATGGGTGAACTAACAATTGTTCATTCCTGTCTGGTTTACAAGGGAAGTAGAGATAACATTAGATCCAAGGAAGAGGCATACAAATTGACCAGAAAAAGCAGCAGTTTAGAATTCAACAAATGAGGACATAGGGATTGATTATGAAGGAGAAAATAGAGTATGACAGTAATCTTATGGGGAACATTAAAAACTGACTGTAAAAGCTTCTATAGGTATGTGAAAAGGAAAATATTGTAAAAGACAAATGTTAGTCCCTTACAGTCAGAAACAGGGGGATTTATAATGAGGAAGAAAAAATAGCTCACCAACTAAATATATACTTTGGTTCTGTTTTCAGAAATGGAGGACATAAATAACGTGCCAGAAATGTTGGGGAATACTGGGTTCAGTGAAGGGAGGAACTGAAGCAAATCAGTATTAGGAGGGAAATAATTTTGGGAAAATTGATGGGATTAAAAATAATCTACATGTCAGAGTACTTAAGGAAGTGGCCCCAAAAATAGTTGATGCATTGGTGATCATGTTTCAAGGTTCTATAGACTCTGGAAATGTTCCTATGGATTGGAAAGTAGCTAATGTAACTCCACTAATTAAAAAGAGAGAAAACAGGGAATTATAGACCAGTCAGCCTGACGTTGATAGTGGGGAAAATGCTACGTTTATTAAAAAAGAAAACAGCAGAGCACAAAAGGGAAATCCTGCTTAACAAATCTATTGGAATTTCTTTGAGAATGCAACGAGTAGAGTTGATGAGGAGGAGCCAATGGAGGTGGTTTATTTGGACTTCAAGAAGGCTTTAAACAAGATCCCACATAAGGGAATAGAGTGTAAAATTAAAGTGCATGGGATTGGGGGTAGTGGATTGAGATGGATAGAAAACTCGTTGGCAGACAGGAAACAAAGAGTAGGAATAAGCGGGCTTTATTCCAAGTGGCAGGCAGTGACTAGTGGTGTACCGCAGGGATCAGTGCTAGGATCCCAGCTATTCACAATACATATTAACAATTTAGATGAGGGAACAAAATGTAATATCTCCACATTTGCAGAGGACACAAAGTTGGGTGAGAGGATAAGCTATGAGGAGGATGCAGAGATGCTTCAGTGTGATTTGAACAAGTTGAGTGAATGGACAAATGCATGGCAAATGCAGTGTAATGTGGATAAATGCAAGGTTATCTATCTTGGTGTCAAAAAAAGGAAGGCAGATTATTATCTAGCTTGAGAGAGGGGAATGTGCAACAAGAACAGTAAACCAGTCACTGAAGGTAAGCATGCAGATGCAGCAGGTGGTGAAGAAGGCAAAATGGTATGATGGCCTTCATAGCGAAATGATTCGAGTGCAGGAGCAGTGATGTCTTGCTACAGTTATACAAGGCCTTGGTGAGGCCACATCTGGAAAATTGTGTGAAGTTTTGGTCTCCTTCTCTGAGGAAGGATGTTCTTACTATCGAGGAAGTGCAGCAAAGGTTTACCAGGTTAATTCCTGGGGTGGTGTGACTGGCATACGAGGAGAGAATGAGTCCATTAGGATTATATTCATTGGGGTTTAGAAGAATGATGGGGATCTCATAGAAACCTCTAAAATTCTAACAGGACAAGACAGGGTAGATGCAGGAAGAATGTTCCTGATGATGGGGGAGTCCAGAACCAGGGGTCACTGTCTGAGGATAAGGGGTCAACCCTTTTTAATTGAGGCATACAAGATGATCAGAGGATTGGATAGGGTGGACAGTGAGAACCTTTTTCCTCGGATGGTGATGTCTAGCACGAGGGGACATACCTTTAAATTGAGGGGAGATAGATATAAGACAGATGTCAGAGGTAGGTTCTTTACTCAGAGAGTAGTAAGGGCGTGGAATGTCCTGTCTTCAACAGTAGTTGACGCCGGCGGGACAGGCAATTTCTGGGCAGGACTTCGGCCCATCCGGGCCGGAGAATTGAGCGGGGGGTCCTGCCAACCGGCGCGGCCCGATTCCCGCCCCCGCCCAATCTCCGGTACCGGAGACTTCGGCGGTGGCAGGGGCGGCCAACGGCCATTCTCCGACCCGGCGGGGGGTCGGAGAATGACGCCCAGGATCTGTAGTCTTCTTTTGGGAACCTTTATTATAGTTTAGGGTAGAACTCATAGGATCCGATACAGACAGACTTTGGCTGCTTTATTTTCTGTACATCTGCTTGATTCTTTCTGAGAGAGAGCTCTGCTTTGCAACTGGGCATGGCTATTATCTCGGTCTCCAGATTGCTAGTCTCCACTTTGCTCAACAAAGCATCTGTTTCAACCTACTACTAGTCTAATTTGCATCTCCCAAGTCCTTAGTGAAGTTGAAGCACTATTTGTTTCGTGTTCATCCAATTTTTTACTTTTCATTTCATTGCAACTTCCCAACACTACGAAAACAGGCTACACTCTATGAGAATAGTGGAGGTGGTCTGAAATGTCGACCCACACAATCGAGTAGATAAGGTGGGGTTGTGGCGTGTCGGCTCATTCCTCAAATATGTATCCCATTCCCTTAAAAATCTTACATAATAATAATGAGAGTGGGAATCTTGGAATTGGATCCAGCATACCATTTTAAAATCATGACGGCCTCTATTCCAGCAAGGATACAGGCATGAAAAAGCTGGCCCATAATCATTACACGTTAGCATTGTGAATAGCTTTCATTTAAAACTCAGTCTGACATTGTTAATTCTTTCTCGATACCTTGTATATCCAAACCCTTAATATGAGGACAATAATCGCCATCTTAAAATCCATTAAAAAAATTCATTAATGGAATGTTTGCTTCGTTGACTAGGTCAGCATTTATAGCCCATCCCTAATTGCCCTTGAGAAGGTATTTGTGAGGTGCCTTCCTGAACTGCTGCAGTCCATGTGGTGTTGGTATTTTGATCCAGAATTTTGACCCAGCAACAGTGAAGGAATGGTGGTTTAGCACAGTGGGCTAAACAGCTGGCTTGTAATGCAGAACCAGACCAGCAGCACGGGTTCAATTCCCATACCGGCATCCCCGAACAGGCGCCGGAATGTGGCGACCAGGGGCTTTTCACAGTAACTTCATTGAAGCCTACTTGTGATAATAAGCGATTATTATTATTAATGTAGACAATAAGCTATTATTATTAATATATTTTCAGCTCAGGATGGTGTGTGGCTTGGAGGGGAAGCTCCAGGTATTGGTGTTCCATGTACCTCTGTCCTTGTCCTTCTCGATGTTAGTGTTCATGAGGTTGGAATCTGCTGTCTGAGGGGTGTTGGTGAGTTCCTACAGTGCATCTTGTAGGTGATACATGCGCTGCCATTGTGTATTGGTGGTGGAGAAAATGAATGTTTGTGTATGAGGTGCCAAACAAGAGGGCTGCTTTGTCCTGGATGGTGTCAAGCTTCTTGAGTGTTTTTGGAGCTGCACTCATTGAACTGAGCAGAGCTTCTCCAATCACAATCCTGACCTGTGCCTTGCAGATGCTGAGATGGTGGACAGGCTTTGTGGAGGCAGGAATTGAGATTCTTGCTGCAGGATTCTTAGCCTCATATCTGCACTTGTAGCCATAGCAATTATATAGCTAGTCCACATCAGTTTCTGGTCAATGGTAACCCCCAGTATATTGATAGTGGAGGATTCAATGATGGTAATGCCATTGAATGTCAAGGGGTGATGGGTAAATTCTGTTTTGTTGGAGATGGTCATTGCTTGGCACTTGTGTGGCATGAATGTAACTTGCCACTTCTCAGCCCAAACCTGAATATTGTACATGTCTTGCTGAATTTGGACATGGACTGCTTCAGTATCTGAATGTACTGATAATTGTGCAATCATCAGCAAACATCCCCACTTCTGACACTTTGATAGAAGGAAGGTAATTGATGAAGCAGCTGAAGATGGTTGGGCCCAGAATACTACCATTAGGAACTCCTGCAGTGATATCCTTAAACTTAGGTATTTGAGCTTCAACAGCCACAATCATCTTCACCAACTTCTTTTATGCTCAGTATAACTCTAACCAGCAGAGTTTTATCCACAGAACCCATTGACTCAAGTTTTGCTAGGGCTTCCTGATACCACATTGTCAAATTCTGCCTTGGTGTCAAGGGCAGTCACACTAACTCAATGTTCTTCAAACATTTTTTCCTGGGACCCATTTTTACCAACCGGCCAACCTTCGGGACCCAACCTGTCCGACTTCGCGACTCATGCCGGCTGACCTTCGCGACCCACGCCGGCCGATCTGCACGATCCACCATTTTCTCTTACCTTGTTTGCTGCTGACAAAAATGGAGGAAATGGTTTTGGGTCCCTTTGGCCCTCATACACGCTCCTCCAATGGAACCTGTAGGATGAAGGTGAAGCCTTCCGGTGTCGGAAAGTATGGAATCTCCAACTGTCCAAAGTTCTGCATTTTGTTCCTGCAAAACTTTGTCAAATAAAGCCCCCCCGAACTTGTAAAACAAAATAAAAATTAAATGAATAAAATAAATGAATAAACCCCCCCCGAACTTGTAAAACAAAAAGCTGCGACCGTTTAAAAAAAAAGCGGCCGCACTGCGCATGCGTAGCCAATCATCGGCACACGCGCATAATTTTGCGCATGCATGCCAGATCATCGGTACGCATGTGCAAAACTATGCACGTGCCCCGATGATCGGGCACGCATGCGCAGTGCGGCTGCAGTATTTTTACATGTTCGCGGCCATTTTGAAGGCCGCTTGCAGACGGTGTTCTTAACAGCCGGCTGCTGCAGCTGCGGCGTGCAGATGTGCGCGATCGGCAGCGCCGCGACAGACGGCCCCACGACCCTCCCGACACCCGCCCGCGACCCAGCTCGAGCCCCCGAGTTTGACAATGCCTGCACTAACTAATTTCTAGCATTCAGCTCTTTTGACCACGTTTGAACTAAGGTTGTAATGAGGTCAGGAGCTGACTGGCCCTGATGGAACCCAAACTGAGCAGGTTAATGCAGGGCAAATACCACTTGCTGGCACTGTTGATGACCCCTTCCATCACTTCACTGATGATTAATAGTTGAATTATGGGCCGGTAATTGGCTGGGTTAGTTTTGTCCTGCTTTTATAATAATAATAATCGCTTATTGTCACAAGTAGGCTTCAATGAAGTTACTGTGAAAAGCATCTAATCGCCACATTCCAGCGCCTGTTCAGGGAGGCTGGTATGGGAATTGAACCTGCGCTGCTGGCCTTGTTCGGCATTACAAGCCAGCTGTTTAGCCCACTGTGCTCGTACTTGGGCAATTTTATACATTGCTGGATAAATGCCAGTGTTGTAGCTGTACTGGAACAGCTTGGTTTAGGGCGCTGAAAGCTCCGGAGCACAAGTCTTCCAAACTATTATCGGAATATTGTCAGGGCCCATAGCTTTTGCAGCATCCAGTGCCTTCAGCTATGTCTTGATATCACATGGAGTGAATCAAACTAGTTGAAGACGAGGATCTGTGATGCTGGGGACCTCTGGAGGAGGCCGAGATGGATCACCCACTCGGCACTTCTGGCTGAAGATTGCCCCATATTCTGTAAACTTCAGTTTCACATTATTCTGAGGTCAATATATTTTTAATTAAGTCTGAGCCCGGGTGGGGGACAGGGGTGCAGTTAAAATACTAGACGTCATTTATCCACAGTGATCCATCTTGCATCCTGATGTTTTCCCTTTATTAACCAGGTCCTTTCAGACATCCAGTTTAAAATATAAAGATCAGGTTCAATGAGGTAATCAGAGTCTGATCTTCAATATCAACCTGAGACCTGAGTGAGGGTGGGTGGGGAAGGGAGGGAGGGGGGGGGGTGGTATGTAGGGAGTGGCTTTCCTTTATCCTAGGTCAGAAGAGGCTCAAAGATAAATTTTATATTTGTTCTTCAGGTTTTCTAGTGGCACAACAGAGGGAAAGGTGCTCCTCTGGGCTTTACGGGGAAGTCTTGGAGGTCCTTTGAACTGGACTAATCTCATTCCCCACCCCTCAATCACACACTACCCCCACCACGCCCCCCCCCCCCCGCCCCGATTGTGTTCCCCCCCTGATCATTGCCCCAACTCTCTGAGGCTTGCCCCCCTCGCTCACCAAGGCATAACTTTTTCCAAGTCTCCACAGGAAGTAGAATTTCAACAATAACATTTTGAAGTGTGATACTTTGTTACAGAAAGCACACAATATTTGAAAAGCTAATCATTGGAACTTAAGAGGACAGTGAAGGTTGTTCAAGGTAGGATGCATTAGAAAGAGGTGAGGCATATAGAGTTAAATGCTGAAAGATAACAGTCAATAATTCAAGTTTGATGAAGGAACAGATCAAGCTCTAAGGGCAACAAGAACCAAGATGAACATCAAAAGAGCAATATCTCAACACACAGGAGAGCCTCATTAAATGAATAGCCAGGCAGGCAATTACTGCAGAGGCGTAATAATGACCATGATCAAACAGAAGCAATCAGCACAGTAGGCAACAAAAAGAAAGTGCTGGCTGAAAATATGAAATTACACCATTAAAAGCTAATTATTCTTTAAAAGATATAAAAGATAACTAGAGGGCTTACAAAAATATAACACATTCTCATTGTGCATCCATGAACACCTTGTCATCTCTTGTAATAACGGCCAGACATTTTGGGCTAATCAGGGTAGAAGTTTAGTTTTTATTACACTTGCACGATCTTAAGACACTAGATGGAGCAGTTATTCAGAGCACAATCCTTTGACTGGAAGTAAGTCCCAGATAAATGAGATAAACATCTCTTCCTTTCAATACAGTTAATGATCAAAACTGAAATGAGTTTGCTCAGTAATAATCAAATTCCCCAAGGAGTTGAGCCCAGAGCAGAACGTTCACCTCAAAATGTGCCACATTTGGATGGGCTGTGGCAAAGTACGCAGAAGACTTTGAAAGATAGTGAAAAATACATTTGTGGCAGCATCTGGGAACTGAAGGGTAGTTTTGTTGATATTCACCTTGTTTGGTAACGTAGTTGACATTTTGCAATAACGATGAAGAAACCATGCAACAACAAAAAATCATTGGATAAGACCACGCGATGCAACAACTGATTGAAAGCACTTTCACGAAATTTCTTTCCCTGCAATTAGAGTGGTTGGCTGAGGGATTTCAGATAGCTTGTAACACAACTGAATGCCAATATCGCTGAGCTAGGTTTTGACATATATACATATCCTTTAATGATTATTTAAAAGGATAGCCTGCGCACACATTAAAAAAAAATGATTTTGATGTACTCTGAGAATATGAGGTTTTGATGTCATTTTGTTGAGGGATGATCCAGCCTGTGTAGAATGTACATTCTCAGGTTTTATGTTTAGTGCATCGTAAAAAGCTGGATATTTGAAGAGCAGAACTACCTAAACACTACCAATGTCAAAATACATAAAATCGCAAAAGTATTTAAGTGCTTCTGGCCTAATGCTTCTTTCAGTATGATTTCCCCCCCCCCCCCCCCACTCCGTATTTTTAGGTAGCTACATAGTTACTTTTATGTTAATACAAAAAGGCTTCTGATAAATACAGACAAAGAGTAGCTGCATAGATCTATAGCCTGGCCATGATCTAGAGAACACCCTGAATCAAAACAGATTGCCGAGATGCATATCTGAAGGGACTCTCGCATGTTTTGATCGATCATGGTTTATAGCACCATTCTGCTGCTAGAAACCCATATTTATGCTCTATCTCTGGACTCACTGTTCCAGTACTCTCCTGCCAAGTCTTTCAATTATCACCTCCATGAACTTGAGGTCAACCAAGGCTCTGCAGCCCTTATCCTAACTCAGATCAAGTCCTGTTTATCAATTCATCCTATCCAAGCTGACCTGCATTGGCTCCCGGTCCAGCAAAGCTTCATATTTAAAATTCTCAACCTTGTAGCCAAGTCCTGGCCTTGCTCCTTCCTCTCTCGAACTAACCCCCAATCCTACAACCCCTCCGACAACCCAGTTTTCCTCGACTTCTGGATGTGCGTTCACCCCAACCTACCTTCCTTCCTTCCTTCCTCCCTACCTTCCTTCCTCCCTCTTTTTCTTTCTCTCTTTCTCTCTTTCTTTCTCACTTTCTTTGTCTCTTTGTCTCTTTCTTTCTTTCTCTCTTTCTCTCTTTCTTTCTTTCGTTCTCTCTTTCTTTCTCTTTCTCTCTTTCTTTCTTTCTCTCTTTCTTTCTTTCTTTCTGTCTTTCTGTCTTTCTTTCTTTCTTTCTTCAAATCTATCTCATTGACAAAGATCTTGGTCTCCTGTCCCAATACTTCCTTCTGTGGTTGATGTCAAATTTAGGCTAATATTGCTCTTGTGAATTATCTTGAAAAGGTCCACCATGTTAAAGCTTATATAAATGCAAGGTATTGTTGTCTTGTGTTGCTTGTGTGTACGCACACTTACAAACTGATCTCCAAGTCATTGTCGACTAATCATTTGGAGCATATAAGAAAGTGGGCCTTTCACTAAACACCCAGAAAACGAAGGTCCTTTTCCAATCAGCTCCCACAGGAAAATGCTTCCCCTCATCAATTAATGTCAACAGTGAGATCCTGATAAATGTGGACCATTTTCCATATTTTGAGAGCATTCTCTCAGCGAAGCCATTGGCGTCAAAATTCATCATAACCTCCAAAGTGAGAGCTCAGCCAACTGAGGAAAAGAGTATTTGAGAGCCAGCATCTCAAACCCAAGACTGCAGTGGACAACAGTGATCCCTGTGCTCCTATCTACTTTGGAGACTTGAACAACTAATCACCCAAAACCAGCTCCACTGGACACAACATGTTGTTTGTATGCCTGGTGTCAGACGTGTGGGGCAACTGCTCTATTCAGAACTCAGTCATTGCAGGAGACTCCCACAAGGACAGCAAAAATGCTTTCGAAATGTTCTCAAAGCACCCCCGAAGACATCCCAAGAAGGAACAGGTTTGTTGTTTGGTCAGTGTCCTCCCCTGGGAAGAACAAACTCCAATACAAAGACAGGCATGCTTTGAAATATAAATTGGGTCTTTATGGTTGAGCCAAAAACCTTATAGATATCAATTTAGATAATGGAGCAAAATATAGGGCTAGCTTTTACAGGGGCACCATATTCTCCACACCCCTGCCCGAAAAGCCAAGGTTCAGTCCACCCACCAGAAACTCGGCTGTCCCGTAGCAACGTTACACTGAGGGCAACCTTAATTGCTTCAGCATGGGACTTCCATCCCCATCTGGGAAGAAGTCCTTCCCGAGAAAACCACCAACCTTTCTGATTCGCTCCCAGCTTTGCAGTCCCAGTAGCGCCACCATCGAGTGATGACTACTGCTGAGACTACTGGCAGTGCCAGAGGAAGGAGGCTGATGAAGCCTGGACTTTAACGGCATGACTGCGATTTTGGATGGGCCTGGTTGGCAGATCCCAGCAAAGTGGGAAGGAGAGTGTTGGGCCTGGTTTGCGAGGCAGGGGAAGGGTTAAAGGGTGGGATGTTCTTAGTGGGGTTGCCGCCGATGAGCTGAGGAGCCACTCAAAGAAGATGCCCCACGCCATCGGGAACTCGGCCGGTGAGGGGCGGAGCATTGGGGGGGTGGACCTCAGGCATTGTCCTGAGGCCGTTGATACGTGGCGTGGTGTACTGCTAGAGTATGTCGCTTTGGAGGAGGCGGAGCATCGCAAAAACGGCACCACCCCCGATTTGATCGGGAACTCGGATTCTCCGGCCATCCGATGAACGGGTTTTTGGCGCCAGCGACCGGAGAATCCAACCCCATGAGTTCTGTGATAACATTGGGAAGCTTTTAGAAGCTCATAAATCTGTCAAAATAAATGAACAGCCCTTCAAAATTTACTTTAAAAATATAATCTTCTTAAATGTCAATTAATCTGTCAACATAAATCAACGAACATGAATACCAATAACTACACTCTATCTTAAATAGTTATGATAAAGATTACAAGTAGAAAGAACACAGTTTCTGAAACTCTAAATTGAACATTTTAAGCCAAATTTTCTTTAACACCCATTTGACTGAACACTCCCAATAAATTCAAGTCGAATATTTATCAGAAATTGGAAGATTAACCACTTAATCTGAATATCATTTCCAAGATTCATATCAGGGCTGAGTGTTCTTGGACTTCCTGTTTACTTTCGCTAAGATTTTCCTCCAACCACAATTGCAGAGTCCTCATTCAACACGGGTATCATTGCCATCTTAAGCATAGGTTAACCTCAGGTTAGAACTCTCATGGTTCTAATATTCTTTAATTCTGGTGTCTTGTGTTCATCAACTCTCTATATCACTTCTCATCTTGTCTATACCAGAAGTTGAACTTACTGTCAGTATAGTCCTTCAGTTAACCAGAGTTTTTAAAACCCAGGCGACACCTATAATTTCAACCAAATTCTGCTGGAAAGAGGTGTTCTCTGCTTGGAGACCAAACTCCAAAGAACCTGTTTGAAACAGAACCACACACATAATATACTCACCCTAATAATTAATTTCATGTTGACCTTTTTACATTGCTCATCGCCCAGGAGGTTAGATCACATGATAATTTACTGGAAGCCAGCTGCTTTTTGATACTTTTCTCAGAGTGACCTAGCCCTTAACAAAATCATCACTCAAGCATAAACAGTATTTTTTCCTCTCCTAAAAACATATGGACCATCATAAAACTCGCATTCTCCCTGACAACTATGTCATAAATCCCTGATGAACTAAATTTATTAGTAGGTTTGGAACTCACCAAGTACAAATAATGACATTCCATTGAACAACTGTGTAAGCAAACCCTTTAGGGCTGGGTACAGTAAAATCTTTAGCGCAGCTAATGGTCAAAGCTTTGATACAGTCAAATGTATGGCTGAGGTGAAATTCAAGGAAAACATGAATGCAAAAGGGATAACCGATACTGTCAAACCTGAATTTCACTATTGTGCAATTCAGACTAGCACTTTATCGAATGGATATGCACATCTGAAGTATTTTGCACCTTCACACTGTTGTTCAATGTAATGGTCATTTACATTTTGAAAACAAAACCCAAGCACCCTATATTAAAAATATCTATGAGTTACATAGCATTTCCTTTTTAAAATAAATTTAGTGCACCCAATGCTCTTTTCCCAATTAAAGGGCAATTTAGTGAGACCAATTCACCGAGCCTACACATCATTTTGGGTTGTGGAGGCGAAACCTACGCAGACACAGGGAGAATGTGCAAACTCCACATGGACAGTGACTCAGGGCCGGAATTGAATCCGGATCCTCGGCGCCGTGAGGCAGCAGTGCTAACCACTGCTTCGCCATGCCGCCGTTACATAGCATTTCTTTATGACATGCAAAGTCGGAAACACCCTTTGACAGGGAAGAACTTACCTGTCAAAACGTCACAACTCCAGATTAAGTCCCCCATGACACATCTTTGAGCTGGTGTGAAAATTCCTTGGTTGGGATTTTGCGCTTCCATTCACGTCAGGCGTGAATAGCAATGGGAGCACAAAATACTGCAAAAAGCCCAAATCGCGGATTATGTTGGCACAATTTCCATTGTGATTTCCCCCCCCCCCCACCCCCCACTCCCACACACACACAAACTGCAAGTGACACAATGGGATTTGTGACATTGAATGTCAAGAACCTTGGGCGGGATTCTCCGACCCCCCCGCCGGGTCGGAGAATCGCCGGCGGCTGACGTGGGGCGTCATTCTCCACCGGCGGGAGTCCCCGTTTTGCCGGCGCCCGGGGGTTTCCCGACGGCGTGGGGCTGCCCCACAATGGGAAACCCCATTGACCGGCCAGTGTTACGGAGACTCCCGCCGGCCGGTCGGGGCAGAAATGTGGCGGGTCGGGTAGGAGAATTTTGCCCGTGAATCCCGACCCGCCGGTTGCCAAATTCTCCGGCACCGGATATTCGGCGGGGGTGGGAATCGCGCCGGTTAGCGGCCTCCCCCCCCGGCGATTCTCCAGCCCGCGATGGGCCGAAGTCCCACTGCTGGAATGCCTGTCCCGCCGGCGAGAATCAAACCACCTCTCTTACCAGCGGGACAAGGTGGCATGGGCGGGCTCCGGGGTCCTGGGGGGGGCGCGGGGCGATCTGGCCCCAGGGGGTGCCTCCACGGTGGCTGTGGCCCGCGATCGGAGCCCACCGATCCGCGGGCGGGCCTGTGTCGTGGGGGCACTCTTTTCCTTCCTCCTTCGCCATGGTCTCCACCATAGCGGAGGTGGAAGAGACCCCCTCCACTGCGCATGCGCAGGGATGCCGTGAGCAGCCGCTGACGCTCCCGCGCATGAGCCACATGGCAAAGTCAGTTTCGCGCCAGCTGGCGGGGCACCAAAGGCCTTTGCCGCCAGCTGGCGGGGTGGAAATCAGTCTGGCGCGGGCCTAGCCCCTCAAGGTGAGGGCTCAGCCCCTCAAGATGCGGAGGATTCCCCACCTTTGGGGCGGCGCGATGCCAGACTGATTTGCGCTGTTTTTGGCGCCGGTCGGCGGACATCGCGCCGATTGCGGGGAATCCCGCCCCTGTGATTAGAATACATTCAAAATTAATAATCAGGCTTCTATGCCTGATGATTCCCCCCATCTCTCCGCCATTATGCTGTCCTTTCACTCAGCGTGAGGATACTTCAATGTTGATTACAACTGGTCTTCCATTGAGTGCACCTGGCGGGTAGGCCTGCCAGAGGAGATCAGGTGAGTGCGTAATTCAAGGGGGAAAGGCTCATGCCCAGGCACTGCCCCCGGCAAAAACAAAGAAATAACAATGTAGCTGAATGATTACAGATAGAAACAAATTAATTCACCAAGTGGCTATGCTGGTAACCTCAGTATGCTGAGAAGAGTATTCAAACACACTGGGCTGGATTTTCTCTTCCTGACGTGGGGCTGACCCCTGTTAGCAAGCAAAAGATGAGGCACACAGTACCTGATAACGGGATTCTTTCCCCCAATTCGTGGCGCAGGCGATTTTGATCGGCATAAGGTGGGGTGGACTCGGATTGTGAGTACATATCCAGTTGTCCTTGTGGTAGTCACCACTGTTGTATTATATTGTATATACTGAACTGCATACAAGGGTATTACGGTAAGGCCCCTGTACTATAGGTACGGGGGTAGATCCCTGCCTGCTGGCTCCGCCCAGTAGGCGAAGTATAAATGTGTGTGCTCTCCGAACAGCAGCCATTTCGTAAACTGCCGTAGGAGGCCACACATCTCTGTGTAATAAAGCCTCGATTACATTCTACTCTCGTCTCATCGTAATTGATAGTGCATCAATTTATTACACAGAGATTTTTCAGAGATGGACCTCCCCATCAAGCCGGATCGCCTGCAGCTGCATCCTCAAGCAGACAACGCCAAAAAGGACGTCCAACATTGGCTAGCTTGCTTTGAAGCCTACATCGGGTCTGCGCCAGACCCAATCTCAGAAGCACAGAAGCTCCAGATTCTGTACACGTAGCTGAGCTCCAACGTTTTCCCCTCGTCCAGGATGCACCTACCTACACAGAGGCCATGGCGCTACTGAAGGAGAATTACGCTCAACAGACCAACAAGATCTACGCCAGGCACCTCCTATCCACGCGGCACCAACTTCCCGGTGAGTCTGTGGAAGATTTCTGGCGTGCCCTGCTCGCCCTGGTAAGAGACTGTGACTGCCAGGCCGTTTCGGCCACTGAACATTCGAACCTGCTAATGAGAGACGCGTTCGTTACGGGCATAGGGTCTGACTACATCTGCCAGCACCTCTTAGAAGGGGCAACGCTTGACCTCGCGGCGACCAAGAAACTAGCGCTCTCGCTCACGGTCGCCTACGCACTGTACAGGCTTATGCCCCCGACCGCATGGCCCACCCCCCTTGTGCATCGTGGACCCCGCCAATGGCCACCCCATCGTGGACTCCATCAGCGACCGCCCTCAGCCAACCCCACGCCTGCGCCACGCGGTGGCCAACCAACCCCGGGAACCCAAGTGCTACTTCTGCGGACAGACAAAACACCCCCGGCAGCACTGCCTGGTGCGTAGCGTGCTCTGCAAGGCCTATGGCAAGAAGGGACATTTCGCTGCAGTGTGCCAGGCCCGCTCAATCAGCGCTATTGTCCCGGCACCCCCCACATGCGGCCAGTGGGCGCCGCCATCTTCCTCTCCTCAGGCCACGTGCGGTCTGTGGGCGCCGCTATCTTGCTTGCCTCAGGACACGTGCAGCCCGAGGGTGCCGCCATCTTGCCTGCCCCTGGACACGTGCGGCCCGTGGGCACCGCCATTTTACCTGCCTCAGGACCCCTGCCTGTCGGGTACCTCATCGGTCCGCTCAACGCCTGCAATCGCCGACGACCAGCCACGTCTCGCCTTGGTCACCATTGACCAGTCTCGACCGCACAACGTCGCGACCGCTTCGACAAAGGTGAATGTCGACGGGATGAGGTATCCCGCCTTCTGGACTCCGGGAGCACTGAGAGCTTCATCCACCCCGATACGGTAAGGCGCTGCTCCCTCGCAGTACACCCCGCTACCCAAAGAATCTCCCTGGCCTCCGGATCCCACTCCGTGGCGATCCGGGGGTACTGCATCGCCACCCTCACCGTCCAGGGCGTAGAGTTCAGCGGCCTCCGGCTCAATGGTCTCCCCAACCTCTGCGCTGCCTTGCTACTCGGCCTGGACTTCCAGTGCAACCTCCAGAGCCTAACCCTGAAATTTGGCGGACCCCTACCACCCCTTACTGTTTGCGGCCTTGCGACCCTTAAGGTCGCCCGCCTTCCCTGTTTTCAAACCTCATCCCGGGTTACAAACACATCACCACCAGGAGCAGACGGTACAGCGCCCAGGACAGGACCTTCATCAGGTCTGAGGTCCAGCGGCTGCTGCGGGAAGGTATCATCGAGGCCAGCAACAGCCCCTGGAGAGCCCAAGTGGTAGTGGTGAAATCGGGGAAGAAAAACAGGATGGTCGTTGATTACAGTCAGACCATCAATCGGTACACGCAGCTCGACGCGTACCCCCTCCCACGCATATCTGATATGGTCAATCAGATTGCACAGTACCGGGTCTTCTCGACAGTGGACCTGAAATCTGCCTACCACCAGCTCCCCATCCGTAAGGCGGACCGCCCATACACTGCGTTTGAAGCAGACGGCCGCCTTTACCATTTCCTTCGGGTTCCCTTTGGCGTCACCAACGGGGTCTCGGTCTTCCAACAGGAGATGGAACGAATGGTTGACTGGTACGGGCTGCAGGCCACTTTCCCGTACCTGGACAACGTCACCATCTGCGGCCACGACTGGCAGGACCACGACACTAACCTCTCCAAATTTCTCCACACCGCCACACTCCTCAACCTAACTTACAACAAGGAGACGTGTGTGTTCAGCACGAACCGATTAGCCATCCTCGGCTATGTTGTTCAGAACGGAGTTCTAGGGCCCAACCCCGATCGCATGCGCCCCCTCATGGAACTCCCCCTCCCTCACTGCCCCAAGGCCCTCAAACGATGCCTGGGGTTCTTTTCATATTACGCCCAGTGGGTCCCAAACTATGCGGACAAGGCCCGCCCACTCATTCAATTTCCCACTGACGGCCGAGGCTCACCAGGCCTTCAACCGTAACAAGGCCGACATCGCCAAGGCCGCGATGCACGCGGTCGATGGGACGCTCCCCTTCCAAGTAGAGAGCGATGCATCAGAAGTCGCTCTGGCCGCCACACTCAACCAGGCAGGCAGGCCTGTGGCATTCTTTTCCCGCATCCTCCATGCCTCCGAAATTCGGCACTCCTCCGTCGAAAAGGATGCCCAAGCGATCGTTGAAGCTGTGCGACATTGGAGGCATTACCTGGCCGGCAGGAGATTCACTCTCCTCACTGACCAACAGTCGGTTGCCTTCATGTTTAACAACACACAGTGAGGTAAGATCAAAAATGATAAAATCTTGAGGTGGAGGATCGAGCTCTCCACCTACAATTATGAGATTTTGTATCGCCCCAGGAAGCTCAACGAGCCCCCCGATGCCCTGTCCCGAGGTACATGTGCCAGCGCACAAGTGGACCGACTCCGGACCCTGCACGACGATCTCTGTCACCCGCTTTTACCACTTCATTAAGGCCCGCAACCTGCCCTACTCCATCGAGGGAGTCAGGGCTATCACCAGAGACTGCCAGGTCTGCGCGGAGTGTAAACCACACTTCTACAGGCCAGACCGTGCACGCCTGGTGAAGGCCTCCCGCCCCTTTGAACACCTCAGCGTGGACTTCAAAGAGCCCTCCCCTCCACCGACCGCAACACGTACTTTCTTAATGTGGTCGACGAGTATTCCCGATTCCCCTACGCCGTCCCATGCCCCGATATGACGTCTGCCACCGTCATCAAAGCCCTCAGCACCATCTTCGTTCTGTTCGGTTTCCCCGCCAGCGGCCACTGCGATCGGGGGTCCTCATTTATGAGCGAAGAGCTGCGCCAGTACCTGCTCAACAGGGGCATTGCTTCGAGCAGGTCGACCGCTACAACCCCAGGGGAAACGGGCAGGTGGAGCGGGAGAATGGGATGGTCTGGAGGGCCGTCCAGCTGGCCCTACGGTCCAGAAATGTCCCGGCCTCCCGCTGGCAGGAGTCCTCCCCGACGCACTTCACTCCATTCGGTCGCTCCTGTGCACCGCAACCAACGAATCCCCCCATGAACGTCTCTTTGCCTTCCCCAGGAAGTCCACCTCTGGGGTTTCGCTCCCAACGTGGCTGGCAGCTCCAGGATCTGTTCTCCTCCGCAAGCACGTGCAGCTCCACAAGGCAGACCCATTGGTTGAGAGAGTACAGCTACTCCATGCAAACCTGCAGTATGCCTACGTAGCGTACCCCGACGGCCGCCAAGATACAGTCTCCCTCAGGGATCTGGCACCAGCTGGGTTCCCACACACCCTACCCCACCTGATGTGTTAGGCAGGTAGGTTCGATGTGGACTGCACTCGATGCAGGGAAGCTAGAAACTGATGTCTAACGCTGGAGAAGGTTATTCAACGATAGAACTAATATACATATTCAGCTGTGGGTCGACACTATGCTGAACTGACTGGAGACCTTGCCGTAGCCTGACCAGACTTACTAGCTACCACATGGTGTTTGCACTTGCTAGCTCGTGGACTCTGACTGTCTCAGTGGCTGGGTCCAGGGAGAGCGGGAAACCTAGTGCCCTCTGGCTTTATAGTGGTGGTGTCCTGTCTGGTGATTGGCTGCACTGTGTTGTGTGCTTACTGGTCATCCTGTGTGTCAATCACTGCCTGTCTGCATCTCATTATATACATGAGTGGATATTATGACACCCCCTGCCCCGGCACCACCCTCCCCTTCCCCGGCACACCCCACCGCAGTCCCCGCTCCAGGACAATCCATCCTCCCCTTGCTCCCACCCGGGGTGAAGAGGATTTCAACACGCTCCCGGAGTCACCAAAGACCAAGCCGACACCTGAGTCGCCACCAGCACTGCGGTGCTCTCAACGAAAGATCAAGGCGCCCGATCGTCTAAATTTGTAACCTTCTCTGTAATTTTAAAACCAATCTGTATGTATATAATTTTCCACCACCCCCGCTGGACTCATTTTTAACAGGGGGTGAATGTGGCGGTCACCACTGTTGTATTATATTATATATATGGGTATTACGGTAAGGCCCCTGTACCACAGGTACGGGGTAGATCTCTGCCTGTTGGCTCCGCCCAGTAGGCGGAGTATAAATGTGCGTGCTTTCCGAACAGCAACCATTTCGTAAGCTGCTGTAGGAGGCCACACATCTCTGTGTAATAAAGCCTCGATTACATTCTACTCTTGTCTCGTCGTAATTGATAGTGCATCAATCCTGAAGTTGCTGGGTTCGTTTTGGTAGTGTAAAGTTAAGAAAGCTAGTGATTTGAAACAAACCTGTTGGACTTTAACCTGGTGTTGTGAGACTTTTTACTGTGCTCACCCCAGTCCAATGCCGGCATCTCCATATCATTCTGGGCCATGTCCTCAGAACATTAGTTTGAGGCTCTGGTTGCTTGTCCAGTGACATAGTCATATTTACAGGACTGTGACAGCTTCAGCTTGGTCTCTTTTGAAGATCTGAGAGAAAGAAGAACTGGCAATATACCATTAACATCCCTTCATAAGAGACCAGGCTGAAGCTATCACAGTCCTGTAAATAACATGCACAGGATTAAAAAGGTACTGCATGAGGGCTGCAGCTTCTGAAATAATTTATTTTACATCTTTTAATCACAAGTAGAGTTATTTATTTGCTCAATACAAAAGCCTGGGTGGGAGTCTCCAGTCTCTCCTGCCCTGGGACCGGAAATGCCCACCTGGGGTCAAGGGACCTTTTACTTTGGAATTCTCCATCCTGCCCACAATGATTCCCTCAGCAAATAGGACCGGTAATCTGAGAATGTCAGTTCCTACTTCCTTACTCTACTGCGCTTTGCTACTATAATTCATCTTTCGTTTAGGAACATTTCTATCCACACAGATTTAAAACAGCAAAGAACCATAGTTAGACCCATCCTCATTAGACCCAGCTGTGTCATGTGTACAGACTTTGGTAACCTACTGATCACAATTTTTTTCCATCCCCATCTTCTTCCTCCAGCATAAAGTGGTTGAATGTCAGAACAGACAGAACAGGACAACAAAAAGCTACTAAAAAAGCCATAAAGAAGAGTAAGGTAGACTATGAAAGTAAACTGGCTCAGAACATAAAAGCAGATAGTAAAAGCTTCTCCAAATATATAAGACAAAAAAGAGTGGCTAAGGTAAATATTGGTCCTTTGGAAGATGAGAAGGGAGATTTAATAATAGGAGACGGGGAAATGGCTGAGGAGCTGAACAGGTTTTGTGGGTCAGTCTTCACAGTGGAGGACACAAATAACATGCCAGTGACTGATGGAAATAAGGATATGATAGGTGAGGACCTTGAGATGATTGTAATCACTAAGGAGGCAGTATTGGGCAAGCTAATGGGGCTAAAGGTAGACAAGTCTCCTGGCCCTGATGGGATGCATCCCAGAGTGTTAAAAGAGATGGTTAGGGAAATTGTAAACGCACTAGTGGTCCCAGAGGATTGGACAGTAGCAAACGTGACACCACTGTTTAAAAAAGGAGGTCGGCAGAAAGCGGGTAATTATAGGCCGGTAAGCTTAACTTCGGTTGTAGGGAAAATGCTGGAATCTATCATTAAGGAGGAAATAGCGGGTCACCTGGAGGGAAATTGTCCCATTGGGCAGACGCAGCATGGGTTCACAAAGGGTAGGTCGTGTCTGACTAATTTGGTAGAATTTTTTGAGGACGTTACCAGTGCAGTAGATAACAGGGAGCCAATGGATGTGGTATATCTGGATTTCCAGAAAGCTTTTGACAAGGTGCCACACAAAAGGTTGCTGCATAAACTAAAGATGCATGGCATTGAGGGTAAAGTGGTAGCATGGGTAGAGGATTGGTTAACTAACAGAAAGCAGAGAGTGGGGATAAATGGGTGTTTCTCTGGTTGGCAACCTGTAACTAGTGGGGTCCCTCAAGGATCAGTGTTGGGCCCGCAGTTGTTCACAATTTACATAGACGATTTGGAGTTGGGGACCAAGTGCAATGTGTCAAAGTTTGCAGACGACACTAAGATGAGTGGTAAAGCAAAAAGGGCAGAGGATACCGGAAGTCTGCAGAAGGATTTGGATAGGTTAGGTGAATGGGCTAGGGTCTGGCAGATGGAATTTAATGGTGCCAAGTGTGAGGCTATCCAGTTTGGGAGGAATAACAGCAGAATGGATTATTATTTAAACGGTAAGATGTTAAAACATGCTGCTGTGCAGAGGGACCTGGGTGTGCTGGTGAACGAGTCGCAAAAAGTTGGTGTGCAGGTGCAACAGGTGATTAAGAAGGCTAATCGGGTTTTGTCTTTCATTGCTAGAGGGATGGAGTTCAAGACTAGTGAGGTTATGCTGCAATTGTATAGGGTGTTGGTGAGGCCGCATCTGGAGTATTGTGTTCAGTTTTGGTCTCCTTACCTGAGAAAGGACATATTGGTACTGGAGGGAGTGCAGAGGAGATTCACTAGGTTGATACCAGAGTTGAGGGGATTAGATTATGACGAGAGGTTGAGTAGACTGGGACTGTATTCATTGGAGTTTAGAAGGATGCAGGGGGATCTTATTGAGACATATAAAATTATGAAGGGAATAGGTAGGATAGATGCGGGCAGGTTGTTTCCACTGGTCGGGGAAAGCAGAACTAGGGGGCATAGCCTCAAAATAAGGGGAAGTAGATTTAGGACCGAGTTTAGGAGGAACTTCTTCACCCAAAGGGTTGTGAATCTCTGGAATTCCTTGCCCAGTGAAGCAGTTGAGGCTCCTTCTTTAAACTTTTTTAAGAAAAAGATAGATGCCTTTCTAAAGAATAAAGGGATTCGGGGATATGGTATACGGGCCGGAGAGTGGAGCTGAGTCCACAAAGATCAGCCATGATCTCATTAAATGGCGGAGCAGGCTCGAGGGGCCAGATGGCCTACTCCTGTTCCTAGTTCTTATGTTCTTATGTTCTTATGTCAGTGTTGGCGCAGGACACGTGACTCCTGTGCGGTCGAGCTCTGCGGTGTCCAAAGCTCTTTTACACCTCAATGACCATTTGGCTGCTCCAAGATTTGAAAAAGGGCCAATGGAAATTTTTCATCTTATGCTTTGCGCACAATTAAAAAAATTCATAAAACCAGAGAGAATATGATTGCTGTTGCATAAACCATTTCATATCACTGCTCCAATCTTCATACTCAAAAGCTGAATATAATCAGAAAGCTTGTTTCCGAAGGCAATTATTAAAGCACAACAAATGCTAGATTTGAGAACAAAATGTATTATCTAGCTGGCATGTATTTCATTAGTAACAATGGATTGCTCTCGGAAAAATCCATGATTTTCGTAGAATGCCTTGTGTGGAATTTTGAAAGGTTATTCTGATACATAGGCAAACTCAATGCATCCTCAGGTTAAAGAAGCCCTAGCCCTCCAAGTGCTGTGGAATAAAATAGAATTGCAGGCACCCTGAACAAAACAGTTTTTAGGGCTGCGCATTATGAAGCTAAAACAAACTATTATCTTACAGTAATCAAACTTATTGTGCAATTAAGCGTAACATTACACTTTAGTTACTTCAGTAGAACAAAGTTACGCATCTCAGCGTGTTGATAAAGCCAATCACAAGACATCATTCGGATCTGGATTTTTCAGTTGTCCATGGACCACCCTTTTGCCATTGAGGCAATGTAGATTGAGTTGGTGAAAATGGACTTGTTATGAATCATTAAGTTGCATTAACACGCAATCTGTCAAGTACAGAGCAACAATTATGGTGCGATTCACTGAGTACCATATAACTTATCTTCATGTCATGCAATAAAAGAAAAGAAAATTACTTGCTACCACACTTCATTTGGTCACCTGACTTGAATTAAACAAGTTGCCTTCCAATTTTCAATCCAGGAACTCTGGGCGGCATTCTCCGTAGCCTGACACCAAAATTGAGAACAGCAATCGGGTGGAGAATGGCTCCCGACGGCAAAATCGGGGCAGGTGCTGGTTTGCCACTGGTTGCCGATTCTCCGCCCCCTCCAAATAGGCGTCAACAGGATGCACACCGCGTGCAGTCGCAACCCCGTCGGAGCGCCATCAGCCAGCCCACCCGCGATCCTCCGCCTCCGATGGGCCGGGTTACCGATGGCACGGGCTACATGTGGTCCCAGTGATCGGGAGCCTGGCGTGTCGGCTGCAGACAGTGTCCAGCGCCGCCACGCTCGGCTGAGATCTGTGCCGCTGGCCGGGGGCTTCTGCTAGGGCTGGGGGGAGTGGTGGGGGGTGGCCAGGAGGTAGGCTGTGGGGTCGGGGTGGGAGGGTACGCGGTCCAGCACGGCCAGTGCCATGTTATCCAGCGTGACCGGTGGGTGTGTAGGCGTGTGTGGCTGCAGCTAGTCAGCCCTGCGCATGTGCGGCCCGACACCCGCCGATTTTCCGGCCGTTTCCCACGCGTTCTGTGGGTGTCTCATACAGTTTTCAATGGGTAATCCCATTGATTTTTTTTTTAAAGACGTGTTTTTATTGGTTTGCACATTTTTATGTTGCATATCTCCATCCATATTGTTATGTTTACAAGTTCAATCACCGTTGAGGCAAAGAGAAATTAATATTTACATGTATGCAGTAGGCCAATGCAGAGATGAGAAGAGACACACAAAACAGAAAGCGAGAAATAAAAAACAGCACAGGGTCAAACAAGGAGCATTATAAATATTTACATGTCCCCTCCCCCATTGTTGTTTCTATTTTTTTACCCCACTGAATAGCGTAACGCAGTAACCTAATAGCATACTGTCTCTCAGGAACTTCGAGGAACAGGGATAACAGCTTGAACTGTTTTGCTCTACAGTGAAATCATGGCAGATACTTAATGTAACCCGTGTGCCCATCTTTCTCCCAAATCCCCACCTTGGTCCCACATCTGTTGGTATCCGCAGTTAACAAATATGCATCAACCTAGGATTTCAATGAACAATTGGCCTGATATACCAACTGTTATTTTGCAGAGGGGAGTGCAGCACTCTTTATGTGACGGAATGTTTCTTAATTTCACTCCTGAGAGATCAGATTTGAAATTTTAGGCTATGTCCCCTAGCCCTAATCAGCAAATCAGCGGATATGTTTTCCTTCTTATTTGCCGTATCTGTTCGCCTTAATATCCCGAAGCATCACCCGATTACCACACTGCTCAGAAAAAATAGAGCAGTAAACTCTATTGCTGAAAATCTCTATACTTGTCCAAACAATGAAACATTGGTTCAGCACCCTTGATTGTCTCCTTGATATGGCACTTAAGGACCTGTCATTCCGGCAATTCAGTGAGACTGTCAGAGAGGTGTCGTGAACCATGTGTAATGGTTATTGTTGCCGTGGAGCAGATTTGCTGCGTTGGATTGAAGGGGAAAGGTGGAGAATTGGTGCAGTTTGAAGGTATTATCACATTTGCAGAGAACATACACAAATTTGCATAACATATTTGTGGTGATGACACACCAGATGGACAATAAAAACAAAACCCTTACAGTTCATGGAGGCTTTTGTGCCATTGACAAGGAAGTGGTGGCTAGATGGTGCAGTCAAGGGTACACTGCACTTACATGAGGTGGAAAGTTCAGATATCTTTCCGGGTGATTTATTTTTAACCCCTGGTGAAAGTTATAAATTGGTTGGCTTTTTTCAAAAAGTGAATGAGTTACCTGCTTTTTACAGACATAATTGCAGATTAACCAGCACAATTAATATTCCATGGAAGGCAAAAATGTTGATGGTTGTTGTGAGAACAAGTCCTGGATATGACAGTGAAAGGCTGTGTAATTCTTTGATAGCTTCACTGGAGAAACACTGCTCCATAATGCAAGGATCCTCCTGTTTAAACCCTCTTGGTTTCATGTCTTACTCTTTCTTTTTTTTGCTATTACAATTTATATCCATGGACGATTTATGGGCCTGTGCCTTTAATGCAGACTTTACCTTTAATTCAGGGAGGAGAGATCAGTGATGACTTAGTTTCATTGACTTGGCTGGCAGCCAATGAGCTGGCTCGAAATGTTGGACTTTGCCGATAGCCGATGGTGATTGGTTCTGATTTCTCTGAAATGCTTCTCTCTCCCCAGTAAGGCTGTTTCTCTTTCAGTTCAGAAGCTGGAAGAAGCGTCTCTGAAGATGCTCTCTCAAAGATCTGATGAATTCTCTGTCTCAAAAACCCAGTGAAAGAAATCTTTTCTTTCCCCAGTAAGGCTGAAGGCAATTTTAGTGAAACTGCAAAGGATTGAGATTATATCGTGGGCCAGAAGCTGGGTTTGATGCAAGTCAAGGAGTCTTATGAGAGTAGTAGTCTCAAAGGTAGACCTTTGAGTTGAAGGCCTAGGTTAATAAAGGCCAATTGTCTCTCCAGAAGAAATCCTTCTGCCTGTGAGTACTGAATGAATATTACTGCCAGAAGACTATCACCAACTGTACACTGGTGGCTTTGATAATTCAGCATGTTGAAAGGACAGCCTACTGCAACATCGAAAGCAAGGTCTTATCCATTTTTATCTGAATCCTTATTATTTTGACCCCTTTTAACCCCTCTGTGTTTCTGTCTAGTGTGTGTGGGTGCAGGATGGAACAGTAAAAGGAGGGGTAGTAGGTTAGCTTGTTGTTATTCCATTGTAATTACTGCATATTTCATCTTTATTTCTGTTATAAATAAACTGTAATTGTGTTTCAACTTACATACCTGGTGGCTATAACTTATTGGGCAGCCAAAGGCCAAAGATTTTGAGAATTTTATGTGAATTATTGGTTAATTCACTTGAGTTGGGGCTTTGGGACCTGTGGGGTGTGCAATACACACTGTGCCTCAGAAAAATAGACATGTGTGACTCCAAGCTGATAGACCTGTGGTGTGAAGTTTGATGAACTACTCGCAGGAGGCTCAGGTACAGGTCAAGATTCAAGCACTATCTTCTTTCTTATCTTAATTCTGCCAAGTCTGATTTACACTATATTCATACACTGTTGGTCAAGTACACATAAAATTGTTTAAATTAAAACATTGGCCACCTAAATCACAGCCCATTTGAAAACAGAAACAATGAGCCATTTGCAGTAATTTGGCAATTGTCTCCGATGTATTGCTGGCAACACAACTTCTAGATGTCGCACTAGCAAAAGCAAACTAAACTTTTCCTCCTCAATCATGGAATACTTTTGTTGATGACTATTTAACTTTCTTGAAATGTACCCCACAGGCTTTTCAGTACCGGTGCCGTTGTCCTGTAATAACACAGCACCAATACCAATATCACTTGCAGCAATGGCCAGTTTAAACAGATCGACATGCTTCGGTTTTGCTAAATCTGTCATTGGTGCCAACACAGTTTTTAGATTTCTGAATGCATTTTGGCACTCCACCGTCCAGTCAAAAGTCTTGGGCTAGATTCTCAGCAGTCCCGCACCGAAATCGCAGCCGGCGCGTGGGCGGAGAATCCACTTTCATGGGTAATCGGGGCCCTGGCGCCGGTTCGGCCATTCTCCGGGACCTGAAAGTCGGCATGGCTGCGGAGTACGCCACCCGGCCGGAGGTCCATTGACAGAAGCCCGTCCAGCAAACCTCTGCTCCCGACTGCCCGGTTCCCAACGGCGTGAAACTAACCACCTATTGCCGGTCGGGATGCTGGCGTGGCGGCTGTGGACTCAGTCCGCGACCGCACTGGTCGGGGGCGGGGGGGGGGATCGGATACCAGGGGGTGGTCTTATAGGCGGCCAGGGTTTAGGTTTGTGTGGTGTGATGCCCGCACGGCTGATCGGGGTGGTCTCATTTTTCCGTCTGGCTCCGCGGTACGAGTCCGCCATGGAGCTCGGCGCGGCCACTGGAGGCACCCGCCGTGCACATGCACGGACTCCAAATCAGAAATGCGAGGATCGTATCCACAGCTAAAGCGGCAAGATTTACTCCGGGTCCCTGCTAGCCCCCTGCAGGGCATTGAATTAGCTCAACTTGTTTCTCGCAATTTATGGAGTAAAACCCCACCGTTTTTACGGCGGCGTAGGGACATAGTCCCATTTTGGGAGAATCCAGACCTTTATTCCTTTTTAAGAGTTCCTTTAATGGAACGACCACACTGCTAAAGTTCGGTATGAATTTTCAGTAGAAACCACTCATGCCCTGAAATGGTGGAACTTCCGTCTTTGTTGTAGGAAACTCCAAAATGGCATGGCATTTTTACATCTCGTGGAGCCATCTGGCCATGTCCCACAATTTGGCCAAACTAATGGACTTAGCAGGCTCACTTTTTGCTAAATTCATTACGAGATTAGCTGTAAGGGATCGATTCGGTCTTTCGGGAGTTGTAGGTGCTCCTTCCAACTCTGGCTGCACACCACTTAAATTATCAACGAACACAGAACTGTGACTGAGTCCATTAATCATCCCATTCTTTAGTCTTTGGCAAGTTGCTGATATTTTTTCCAATCCAAACGGCATAACTTTGAACTGATAAAGCCTATTTGGTGGTACAAAGGCTGAAATCGTCCTCGCCCTTTCCGATAAAGGTACTTGCGAATATCCTTTTAGCAAGTCTATTTCCGTAATGAACCTTGACTGTCCCACTTTCTCAAAACAGTCCTCCAAGCATCAAATAGGGAATGAATCCTTATTAGGTGGAATTCACTTTCCACTAGTCTACATACAATCTTTGGGTTCCATCCAGCTTCAGTACGCAATTCAATAAAGTCATTTTTGAGCATGAAGTCAATTTATTTTTGCACCTGTGATAATCTTTGTTAATTCAACTTATAAGGATGTTGTTTTATTGGCACAGAATTTCCCTTCTGTACATCATGCATGGCTACATCCGTTTTACCTAATTTATCCCAACAGATGGAATTACATGAGTGCAGTAGCTCTTTCAATTCCCTTCAGTTTTTATCTGGAAGGTAACTGATAAGTTTGTTCAAATTTTTATGTACTTGCCTCATTTCCCAATTGAATTCGAGGAAAGTCACTTTCAGAATCTTTTAACTCTTCTTCCTTTCCCTGATCCATCACTACCAATACTACATCTGTGGAATTCTCCGTCGGTGGGATCCTTCGGTCCGCAGGCAGCGCACCCACACCTACGGGTTTCCCGACGGCATGGGGTGGCCCATAATGGGAAACTCCATTAGTTGGCTGCGGGAACAAAGAGCCCCACTGCCGGCAGGGGCACGCGTGCAGGAAAATGCGGCTGGTGGATCAGAGAATTCTGCCCCTTGTGTTTAGTTATCATCCTGATTGAAATACTCCTTGATCATATTTATTTGACATACTCTGTGGGTTTTACTCTTATCTGCTGTTCTAGCCGGATAATTCACATCACTAAGTTGCTTCTTAACTTGGTGAGGCCTGCTAAACCTGGCTTTAATATTTCACCCAATACCGGCAACGACACAATACTTTCTTCCCAGCTACAAAACTATGAATTTTTGTTTACTGTCTGCCTCTGTATTCATCACCTGCTGTGATACTTTTAAATGCACTCTCGCCAATTCACTTGTCCCATTTAACCTTTCCCTGATGTTTGAAGCAAAATCCAAAAGTGTGGTTTCTGAATTGTTTCTTACTGAATTGTTATTCACTAACTTCTCCTGAATTATTTTGAGTGGTCCTCCCACCTCAAGAAAATCACGGGAAGGCGTCGGACCCGATCGCGGGTCTGATGCCCTATTCTCCATTCCAATGCGCCGAGTGCGATTTCGGCGCAGAGGCTCGGAAAATCCCACCCCATTTATCCCAATCTTGTGGGTAATTCTGACAATACTCACAATACTCGTCAAAGTTGAATGCCATCTCTCTAATGCTTCTTGTGACTCTGGATTATATGCTGATGAATTAAACTGCTCTATCTCTCGGATGTTCATGATTTCCATAACCAACCTTGACATGAAATCTGACCTTAGACCTGATTGTATTTCTTTTGGTAAACAATGGCCATGATCTGCAGGTCACATTGCAGCCAATAGGTGCCAGAAAATCACTCTTCCGGGATATACCCGGCTCGCCATGCCTCGCAAGATCTAACAGGATCTCGTGAGACTTCACAATCTGAATCCTGCCCATTGTGTGTGGGGTCAATATTTGGCAAATCTGCATGTCAGAGTGAGACAGCTAGCCTCACTCTAATATGCACTCGCCAGATCCACATATGCCCCGGGATATAACTCCTTCACCTCGGAGACCTCAGGCAAGCACCATTCAGTGCTGGTCCCCACAAATGGGGACTAGATAGAATGGCACTTGTGGGGTCTTCCAGGGGATTGGAGGCCCCCACATGGCTGCACTCTGGACAGGGTGGTACCTTGGCACCCTGGGCAGGACTCGGATTGCAACAAAGTCCTATTACATAGTATACTGTTTCTCGGCTTGCCATGAAACACTCGGCTAAACGCACTCAATACGGACTTTGTTGCAATTTGGTTAGATTGAGACCCATATCTAGCAAAACGTTTGGTCAATTCCTCTACAACCCTTTTTACTGCAATGTTTCTTAATAGAATGGCTTCCAGCAATCTGGTAGGCACATCCAAAATTGTCAGCTCATTGTCACTCTTTGTCTTCAGAAGAGGGCCCACCCAATCTACCAGAATGCTAATAAAAGGCTCCTCAAATGCTGGAGCAGGAATTAAAGGTGCTTGAGTTTCGTTCTTCCTAAATGCCCCCTAATGAGCTACTTACAAAATTCCTTGACTAAATCCGAATGGTATTATGACCTGATGTATTTCTGCCTATTTCTCATATGCTTGAACATGAGAAGACCGCCAGTTTCTTATTAATAAACTATCCTTAAAATAATAACATTCAGGAATACACATTGCATCTAATTCTGAGTAAGCAGTTTGATTTCCCTACTTTATCTTTGGATCTCTATTCTGTAATTCTAACAACTTCTCTGAACTTAACACTTTAGTTTCCTTATCTTCCACCCTTTCACCTTGAACAATCTAATCAGCCAATTGCGTTTCATTCTCCTTGCCCTGTGTCCTAGTCTCCTCCTCCTGTTTCAACCCATGTCCCTGTGATCTTATAATCACACAATCAGGAAATAACTCAGGGTTTTCTATCTGCAATACTTCTGTGGACTGGTTTTCTGTGGCTGTTTGATGATAGTAGATATTACTATCATCATTGACCCAGTTATATAATTTTCTAAAATAAATTGAACCCCTGCAATAGGCGATTTCTCTACTATTCCTATAATCATTCCTGTTGTCTTCAAACTATTTTTCAAGCTTACTTTAACCAATTAAATTTTCTTTGCTTCCTCATGAATACCACTTTTTAAAACGTATTGCGAAATCTCCTCTGGACAAGAGATATCGAAACCATTAACAGCATTGTAAGATTTCTTACTGTGCCCATCTCAGTCCAACGCCGGCATCTCCACATGATGATTAACTGCATTAATGATTGACTAGCTCCAATATCTTTCACAATTCAAATATCTATGCCCATTCAAAAAACTTTTCCCTCACAACCAAAATCTTTAAATGTGTCTGCCACCTGCTGCTCAGCCTGACCTTTAATAAGCTGTGCTTACATTTTCACACCTCCAGCCAGCTTGTTGTTTGTTTCTCTCTGTGAATAAATCCGATCAGTTTCTCTTGCTCTACAATATCTGACCTGGTAGTTCCCTTACTGAATCCTACCAGTCCAACTTGTCTCCCAACAAATCCCCAGCACAATGATTTGATGTGGCCAATTTTATTGTGATGAAAACATATTTTACTGTCCCTTGCACCCTTAGCACATTCCTTTTTATTCTGAGGTAAAATCTTCTTGGAATTGTCAACGGTCCCTTCTTTTACTTGACCTCCTACTCTTGTCTCACCTTCCCATTTTCTGTCTTCCAACTAAAAGGATGCAGAAAAAAAGGTTTTGATCGATGTGTTCACCATCATCGGCTGACTCAGCTGGCTGTCTAGCTGTTTTAACTTTTTGTTCCTCCACATGAGATCTTATCACTGAAGGTAATGAATCTTTATATTATTCCAAAATAATACCTTATCTGAGGGCTTCAGAAGTTCCCACATTTTTAATGCTCTTATCCACTTATCAAAATCACTCTGTTTAACTCTTTAAAGTTCCAATATAAGTTTGTCCAGGCTGTTTTCTTATATTTTAAAATGTTTGTCTATATGCCTCTGGTGTCATGAGCACTAAGGACAAATGTTCTTCACTGCATCATATTCCCCAGATATTTATTCTGACAGTGGTGCATATACTTCATTAGCCCTAGCTATTAATTTGCTCTGTAAAATTTATGTCCAGATTTCTTTCAGTTATTTAATCTGTTTAGCTATTTTCTCAAATTAATTGAAAAATGCTTCCACGTCCTTTTCTTCAAATTTTGGAGGAGCCTGTATGAACTTAAATATCTCCCTTCTGTGTTCTGGTCTGGAAATATCTCCTTCCTCACTTTCATCTGGTATCTCTCTTTTAACTGCCAGCTTTTTAAGTTGGAATTCTCATGTCACTCTCCCTTTCTTTTTCTTCTTTTGCTAACTTATTTATTTCCAGTTCCCTTTCCTGTCTTATTTCTTTTCATTCTCTGTCTTTTATCTCTCCTGCCTTTCTGCTTGACCTCTCTAAAATGCTCTCTCTTTTTCTTCTCTTCCCCTTTCTTTTTATTTTTCCTCCATTTCAAGGTTTGTCACTTGCAACTACATGGCCAGAGGGAGTCATTCTTGTGGCCCTTGTTGCCTTGGTCATTATTGTTGTTTCCATTTTTTGGAGCACATGGCTTGATGGCAGTTCTGTACTCAGTGTGGAGTATTTCAGGTTTGCAACTTCTTTCCTGCCTGATGTTTTGATCGGCTGGTTGAGTTTATTTTTCAACTCCCGTTTTGAGTTTTCAACTGTGGAATTCAGGGTTATTATTTCCTCCTAGTACCTTTATGTCATTTCTATCATTTGTTTGCACAATTCTCACACAGATTGGTCCATTGAAGACTTCAGTTAATCTTGTGTGTTTAAAGATATATACTCAGCTTGAATTATGTACTTCCAATCTCCCAGTCAGCTCTGATATAAATGTTTTCCTGTAGAACTGCTTAATTTAAGGGCAGTACAGTGGCACAGTGGTTAGCACTCTGCCTCATGGCGACGAGGTCCCAGGTTCGATCCCGGTTCTGGGTCACTGTCCATGTGGAGTTTGCACATTCTCCCCGTGTTTGCGTGGGTTTCGCCCTCACAACCCAAAAGATGTGCAGGCTAGGTGGATTGGCCACGCTAAATTGCCCCTTAATTGGAAAAAATGAATTGGGTACTCAACATTTTTTTTGAAGAACTACTTAATTTACCTTCAGCATTTCACTGCACTGATGTGGTTGGTACCACCTTGCGATTTATTTGAATATGGTTTTCCGCTCTCTGGGATCTTTTGCTGTCTTCTCTGAAGTCTTTTATTGCCCTCTGTTGGTACCTTTCGGGTTATCAGCCCAAACGTTAGACTTGCTTCAGCTGAGATGAGTGACCATTGTATCCCATCTATGATCTGAAATTCTAGATCTTCCTTCTTGCCATTGAATTGTGCTCTCAGACTAATTTGTCATCCCGGTATGATTTTCAAGCCTCAAACTTACTTCCATGGGTTTCACCTAGGATTTCATACAGGTCTATGAAGGTAATTATGTGTCTATCTGACACTCTCACTCTACGGTCATCATTGAAAACGGTCACAAACTATTTGCCACTTATAGACTTAATGGAACCAACTCATTATATATTGCATTGTTCTTGGTCAGGCTCTTTGTTCTTCCTCAAACTCTTCTGCTGACATCATTCCAGTAATCATCTGTTTAGGCTTCTTTTGCTTCTTTCTAGCCAAACACTTGTGTGCAAAATGGTTCTGCTACTTGCAGTTGAAACACTGCTTTCCCCATGCTGGACAACCCTTCTGTTCCTTTTTATGCTGCACCCTACAGTATTTGAATCCTGCCTTTTGTCTGCGATTGCTCTGCCCTCTCAGCCTTGAATCGTTCTTAGTATAACATATTTCCTGGTCGACGCTGCCATATATATGCTGACATTTCAACACAAGTCTGTCAGTTTCTTTAGCATCAATTTCACATCTTTCAGTGGGCTTACTCTCACCGAGGAGCCTTGCATAGCAATAACGAATCTATCTTTAATCAGGTAATCTTTTATCTATCTGAATACACATGTTTCTGCAAACTGTGTTACTGCAGCCATATACTGATCTGTGGTTTCTGCCTTTACTTGAGCTCTAGTATTGAATTAATAGCATTCATATATAACATTCATTCATCGTGCACAATGTGCATTCAAGGTGTTAAAAATCTCTACCGTCTGTTTTCCTTGTTTGTGTGTTAGATTTAGGGGAGTATACAATGTGTAGCAGTCCCTCATCAGTAGTCTGGCTAGTCTTATTAGTTCAGGCTTGTTAATTAAGTCTACTGCAATCTCATAATTTTGCCATTGCAAGTGGAAAAACTACAGATTCTGCCGCATATCACCTTTCATTTCTACTGGAGCTGGGATTGGAAACTTTACAAACGTTTCCATGTTCACTCACCCAATAGTTACTTGCAGCCTATGGTAGGTCTTTGCTTTTCTTAGTCCTGTTTCAGCAGCTGTGTTGCAGATTTAAACATATCTGTGTGCCTTTCTGAGCAGTGTCTACTTTGCAACAGTTCAAGGTTCAAAACTCTGTTTCTAAACCCACTTCTCACACCATGTTTCATGTTTAAGGACAGCAGAACTTCCTCAGTATTTTATTATTGTACGTCGAACTGATTTCCAAGATGCCGTGTCAAGAGAGACAGCCTCCTGGCATAGCCGGATGATTATGGAAAGCCAGATGTCACATCAGACATTTTAAAACCTAAACAACCCTCTGTTCGTGTCGAACAAAAGATGAAAATACCACTAACCCCACAATGGTGGTCTGGCTGCTTTTTCTGTTTCTTTATTCAAATCTGGCTGAGAGGCACGTTCTTGTTGAAGTGTCCTTTCGGTTACTTACCTTATAATGAGACCAGATGCTCCTCTCAAGCTGAAAGAGCTCTGATTGGCCCTCCAGTATCGAGAACCCACCAGCCACAATGGGCAGGAAATGTCTCTGTCAATTCAGGGCTCACCCATGTGAAAATCTTAATTTTAATCAGATCCTCGACCCCCACACCCAACGACTGATGTGTGTTTCTGACCGTAAAACAAATCCCATTTTCCATCTCCTTCGCGAAAATTCAACCTCATGAGTCTCAATGTTATTTACAACTGTCAAAATATTTTATTAAAGTGGTTTAAACGTAGGTAGCCATTATTCAGCCACAGGCACCTCTGCAAGAGGGTGAGTGCTGTTGGTAGGAGGGGGAAGTTGAGTATCTCTGTTCAACTCTGCTCAAAGTCCATAACTAAGCAGATTACAAAGAACAAAGAACAAAGAACAAAGAAATGTACAGCACAGGAACAGGCCCTTTGGCCCTCCAAGCCCGTGCCGACCATGCTGCCCGACTAAACTACAATCTTCTACACTTCCTGTGTCCGTATCCCTCTATTCATGTATTTGTCAAGATGCCCCTTAAATGTCACTATCGTCCCTGCTCCACCACCTCCTCCGGTAGCGAGTTCCAGGCACCCACTACCCTCTGCGTAAAAAACTTGCCTCGTACATCTACTCTAAACCTTGCCCCTCTCACCTTAAACCTATGCCCCCTAGTAATTGACCCCTCTACCCTGGGGAAAAGCCTCTGACTATCCACTCTGTCTATGCCCCTCATAATTTTGTAGACCTCTATCAGGTCTCCCCTCAACCTCCTTCGTTCCAGTGAGAACAAATCGAGTTTATTCAACCGCTCCTCATAGCTAATGCCCTCCACACCAGGCAACATTCTGGTAAATCTCTTCTGCACCCTCTCTAAAGCCTCCACATCCTTCTGGTAGTGTGGCGACCAGAATTGAACACTATACTCCAAGTGTGGCCTAACTAAGGTTCTATACAGCTGCAACATGACTTGCCAATTCTTATACTCAATGCCCCGGCCAATGAAGGCAAGCATGCCGTATGCCTTCTTGACTACCTTCTCCACCTGTGTTGCCCCTTTAAATGACCTGTGGACCTGTACTCCTAGATCTCTTTGACTTTCAATACTCTTGAGGGTTCTACCATTCACTGTATAGTATTACCACTGTATTACCTAGAGCCAGAATGGATTACTCCAGGCCTAGAAGCCAGGTTATATTAATTGCTTGTCATTGAATACAATCTGAGGAGAGATGTATTATAACATTGTTCCCATCAGTAAGTCTCAAAACTTGTCGATGAATAAACCACTCGGTCTGAACCATGGCGAAGGTTTATGACGAGCGATTAATAAACTTTTGTTTATTGTTAATCAAAGCAACAATTTGGTTTCAAAAGGTTTCGTAATATATTTAGGAGACTTGTGAATTGCTACACATTCCGTAGAATTAATTAGGCAAATTGGAGGATATTAAAAAAATAAAGATTTAATAAGGGTGATTGGTTTAACATGAGCAAAATATGAACTGCTTTACAATTATTGTTTCACCAATCTATAATATAAATGTGCTCCGCACAAAGCTGAGGAGAACTGCAATGAGTTACAGGAATACAGCATGGTAGCACAGTGGTTAGCACAGTTGCTTCACAGCTCCAGGGTTCCAGGTTCGATTTCCGGCTTGGGCCACTATCTGTGCGGAGTCTGCAAGTTCTCCCCGTGTGTGCGTGGGTTTCCTCCGGGTGCTCCAGTTTCCTCCCATAGTCCAAAGATGTGCAGGTTAGGTGGATTGACCATGCTAAATTGCCCTTAGTGTCCAAAAAGGTTAGGTGGGGTTACTGTGTTACGGGGATAGGGTTGAGGTGTGGGCTTAAGTGAGGTGCTCTTTCCAAGGGCCAGTGCAGACTCGATGGGCCGAATGGCCTCCTTCTGCACTGGAAACTGTATGATTCTATAATACACTAATGAACTGCAAGAATGGGCAAATAATTGGCAAATGAAGTCCAAAACAGCTAAATCTCAGGTAGGACATTTTTGTGGGAAGAATATGGATGTAACTTATTAGATGGAAGGTACAAGTCTATGTGGGGTAAAGAATCAAAGGGATTTCAGAATACAAATACACCAATCTCTAACATTTGCAGGTCAGCTAGGCCATTAAACAAATGCAAATCAAGAGTGAGGGGGCGATTCTCCAGAAACATTTCTCAGTGTGGAAGCGAGAAGGAATTGCCGCGAGCTTCCCGCCGCACGGCCCAGCGAGGCCAGCATCAAGATTCAACGTTAATTGGTCCACTTAACGAAGCCTCATGGGCTACTCGCCACAAACGAAGGCTCGCCAGCTGATTCGCAGGGGCCACGCTCGCCAGCCCCCTGCTAAGAAGGTCGAGCAGCACTTAAGCTGCACTTGCTCAACCAACTCCAGCCAGCTCACAACAATGGCGCCGAGGAGACTAGCCCCAAGATTCAGGGACCCTGACCTGGGGAGGCTCCTAGACACTGTGGGGGCCAGGAGGGATGTCCTGTTCCCCCGAGGATCCCGGAAGGTGAGCCAAAGGGCAGCCAGTACTGCCTGGGCTGAGGTGGCGGCAGCTGTGAGCTCAGGGTGTGTGACCAGGAGGACTGGCCTTTAGTGCAGGAAGAAGGCCAATGGCCTACACAGGGCAGCACGAGTGAGTAGACACCAATACCTCTCTCCCCCCCCCCTCCCCCCCCCCCCCCGCCCCACCAAGGGAGCATCCAGCCCCCAACTCTCCATGCAGCCCCCAACACTCTATCTACCCCACCCCCTTCAACCCCCCCAAACCCTCCCTTCACATCGCCCTTACCGCCACTAACAATGGCTAACAATGCCCCCTCTGAGTCTCCTCAGGAAAATTTCTTCCATAATCGTTGCGAGAGGGCTCAGTCTGGCAGTGGTGTGCGGACGTAAGAATCCTCACCTGCTTTGAGGAGCATGCCCTGGATATGAATGGGGTGGCTGAGGACAGATTGGTCACCCACGCGGAGGCTGGCAGACGCCGCAGTGATGAGGAACCACCGGGCTCCACCCAGAGGACCTGTCAAACATTATTGCCTTACTGACTGACCCATCCCTCCCACTGGCCACATGTCCATTCCCCACAGGTCTTCTAGCCAACGGTTCTGGCCCATCCCAGGGGGTACCTTCTCCTGAGAGCTCTGAGGACTCAACTGTTATAGTCGCACCATAGCTGTCATCCCCACCCTCCACCGGCACAGATACACACACCTCGGTGGGCGTGTTATTGGACAGACTTTGATGGCACAATCTGGTGAGCACCACACTGCTGCTGATGTACATCAGGTGGAGACAGGAACCCCCAGGTGGGTCAGCAGTCAGAGGGCTGCTGGATCCCAGGACCTAGCTGGGTCCCAGCCTGATGGCGAGCCTCTGGACGTGGGTTACCCGGAGCTGATGGAGATGATAGGGAGCAGCAGAGGGGGATGTCAGCATCACTCCAGCAGATCCATAGCCACTTGGAGGAGTCCAGAGGCTATGGACGCAGGAGATGTCGCCGGCAATGCTTAGCAGCAAGGCAAACACTGCTTGGGTGGCGAGAGCAGTGGAGAGCATGGTGCACAACATCAGCACCATTAGTGAAGGTGGTCAGTGTGTTACGCAATCGGTGACGGCCATGCCTGAAGGTCTAGGCAGAATGTCTGCCTTACTGGGGGATGTCACCCAGTACCAGGCCGACCTTGATAAGGTTCTGCGGGACATGTCCCACTGTCAGATGATGATGGCCGAGGCGCTATGGAGTTTATCCCAGTCGCAGGTGGGCATTGCCAAGGCACTGCAGAGCATGTCCCAGTCACTGAGGAGCATCGCCGAGGGCATCAACACCATGGTGCAGACCATGGGGAACCACCAGGGCTGGCAGAGCCAGATGATGCAGGGGCAGCCAGAGCTCGAATCAGCTGCCCCTCCATCCCAAGGTGAACTCCAGGGCCCTATGGGCACCAAGTGGGAGGAAGGGGCACGAAGTGCCAACCGGGACTCATCCCATAGCATGGTGACAGTGGCCACCAACTCCCCCAAGTTCCACCCCTCTGATGAGGCTGCATCTCACAGTCAGCACACAGGACAGGGCGGCATGGTCGTTCATGTGCCGCCGACTAGTGAGACGGGGCCTTTCAGCCCTAGAGGACTCCCGCCAGGGGCATTGAAGGCCACTCCTGGGGAGGAGTGGGGGAGGGGATGGGGTGGTAGATAGAGGGTGGGGGGGATGGGGGTCGGGGGGATTGGCACCATTGGGAGAGTGGGGGCTTGTACGGCACATTAAACACCCTTGTGCACAACCAGTATGATGCCTCTGTCACTTTCTTCTGCAATGTGGGCCGACTTCCAAACCCTTGGTCTATCTACAAGCATCTCACCCAACCTTCGGCCGTGGACATGTCCCCAGAGCTATGTCCCATCCCTGGGTTCCGATGTTGGCTGCTGCATGTGTGGTGTTGGCTCCCGCCATGTTCAAGCACAATGTCCTGGCATCAAGGTGTGATTGGGATGCTAGACAATAACTCCCACATGCTACATGGCTCGCCCACCCACAGGAATCCACTTGCGTTGTGTGAAGTCCTCACCTAACTATGATTGCCAATTGCCTATTAGAGATAGCCTTCAGCCGCATGGCCAGAGGCCTCGGCAGTCAGTGGGGGTTATGGGTGGTCAGTAGGGCAGACGGGTAAGGACAAGGGTTGCCCCCGGAATAGATAAACATGATCCAGGGGTTGGCATGATGGTGCCATGAGCGTTGTCCCGGTTGCCCCCCAAACTCCCATGGTGTCCCACCCTTGCAGAGGGCCCCCCACCGAGCACTGGGGTGGCAGGCCCAGGACCCCTGGGCTCTTTGCCTATGAGCTTAGATTGCTGCTCACCTCCTCAGCTTCCCACAGAAGCCCTTCTGCCAGGTTCATGATTTTAAAAAGGAGTACTAATCGGCGCCAGCATGACCATTTCCTGGGGAGGCCGATGAATTATGGCAGGCCATTGGATTTGGGGTCACTCCTGTTAATTGTATGGAAATTGAGCTTAAGAGGTGATAATTGGTTTTTCGCCATGCTTCGGCGAGATCCCGATTTCGCCCACGGGAGCGGGCCGTTTGCATTGCAAACTGTTTGCCTCCTGGCGCAGTTCTTGTTTTTGGCCTCTCCCACTATTCACCGGCCTCGTTTCACTTGAGTGAGAGCGCAACGAGGCCAGAGAATCGCGCCCTTTGGCTTTACTTACAGAGGTATAGGATTTAAAAGTAGGGAAGTTATGCTCACTATCAAACTTTTGTTAGGCCACACTTAGCGTACTGGGAGCAGTTCACATCTCTATATTATTAAAATGGTCAAGCTATAAACACTTTGATCTAACAGAGAGAGATGTCAAATGTTCCTTGCAGACTATGCCTAATTATGAATGGGATGGAATTCTATGTCACAATTATATGCCAATCTCAAATTGAGAGATTTTTATTGGGCAGAATACTTTGCCCGCTCCTATTGACATGTTTGGCAATGGAGTCATTTAATGAGATGGGTGAGTGGAGAGTAGAGACACAGCTTTGTTCACAGGCACTAAGAACCTGATGGAGGGACCTGGCATCAGGCAGGAAGTCCTGTGGAGAACCATTTTCCTGACCTTGCTGCCGACACCCCTCTCCTAACACCCACCACCTGCAGCCAGCCACCCCCTTCCTCCCATCACTCCCTGTGGCATGGATCCGGCAATCATACCAGGCCTCGAGTGGGTGACATCCTGGCAGCAGCCACGCATCGACAGTGACACTACTACATTCAGATGCCAGCATCTGATTGATTGGCAGCTCTCCCCGGGTGGGACGTCTGCTGCTCCCGAGGGCCTTGATCTCAGGTGAAGGTGCACCGCTAGCCTATCAAGTGCCTGAGTAGGACAAGAGGTGGCGGGCCTTCCCACAAGGGGGTGATGCAGGGTTCTCGCCAGCTTTCCAGCATGTGTCCAAGAGCGCCCCCTGTCTTGTCGCACCACAGCGTTCCAGCCAAGAATTTCCGTTAAGCACCAAAATTTTATCTATTGTGTACGCAGAGTTATACAAGGGGTTTGGACTAAACAAAATTATGGTCAACAATTCATTCATGCTGAAAATCCTGCCTGGAAACATTAAAGTTAAAAGATGAAAAATTAATTAATTTTTAATATGTTATGATGAAAATTAGGCATAATCTTCATGCAAAATATTATTCAATATTCAGTGGATTTAAAAAAAAGATGTAATTAAATAACATCTGAAGCATAGCAGACTCTAGCTTAGGCCATCAGAGTCAATTATCCACTTCCATCCATAACAATATGATCAATTTGAAACCGAATCTGGAATGTATGCTTGTTGAATTAAACAGCTCATGTTTCGGTTAATAATTTATAATTTACTTTAATTTGATCTTTTCTCCGACTTACTGATCTTATGTTCCACTACATTTGAATGCACATAGAAATCCACACTCTTTTGTGCCCATTGACTAAAATGTTTTCAGTATGGCTTGCCTGTTAGATACATTTCAGATTTTAAAAAAGGAAGTCACCCAACAGACATCACGAAGGATTCAGAAGAATGTACATTTACGCTGTAACCTTCCTCCCCATTAGGAACCTGTGCTCATAAGGTGAGGCAAGCAATGAGAAATGGGAGCTTTCACCATTTTGGACAATCCATTGTTCTTATCATGACGACCCAGATCAGATATAACATTGCACGGCATAGCAAAGTTCTTAGAAAGGAGCCGGAAAGAGATAAGAGGACCTCTTCCACCAGAGTAACATTAATTTTACCACATTGTGAGAAAGCGAGGCTTTGGTAACCTATGAAATGTATGTCATAGAGCCAGACACATCTCAAGTTCCCTCCTTTAACTTCTCACCTTTTAAAAAATAAATTTAAAGTACCCAATTCATTTTTTTTCCAATCAAGCGGCAATTTAGCCAATCCATCTACTCTGCACATTTTTGGGTTGTGGGTGTGAGACCCAGGCAGGCACCGGGAGAATGTGCAATCTCCATATAGACAGTGACCCAGGGCCGTGATTGAACTTGGGTCCTTGGAACTTCTCATCTTTAACCATCTGGGTATTCTATCTCCCAGCAGAGATCTAGAGACGAGTGATGCCCAACGTAATTCACTGAGCTGGCTTACACTAACCAGGCCAAATCTAAATGAATAATTTACCCACAAACCACAAACTCTTCCGTTCCAGTCCATAATTCATGGACAAGACAGTATTAATTGGTTACAACACTCAACTTAAAGTTAAAGTTAGATACACAATGGTTTAAGAGATAAACATAAATATAATAATAATCTTATTGTCACAGGTTGGCTTACATTAACACTGCAATGAAGTTACTGTGAAAATCCCCGAGTCGCCACATTCCACCACCTGTACAGGTACACAGACGGAGAATTCAGAATATCCAAGTTACCTAACAGCACGTCTTTCGGGACTTGTGGGAGGAAACTGGGGCACCCGTAGGAACCCCATGCAGACACGGGGAGAACGTGCAGACTGCACACAAACAGTGACCCAAGCCGGGAATTGAACCTGGGACCCTGGAGCTGTGAAGCAATAGTGCTAGCCACTGTGCTACCGTGCTGAGTAGCAAGTTACTAATAGACTGAACAAAGTGAATGGAAAATGAAAAGGCTGCACTGAAAATTAGCAGTAGGAGATACTAAATATTAACTAAAGCAGTGACCAGAGTTTGAACTTATATATTGATAAGATTACTTTCAGTGTATTTCCTTAGATTCCTATCAGGATGGGAAGGTGGGCTCGCAGAAAAAGCAGGGAACCCTCCATAGCTTCCAGTACTAGGCCCCTCGATCAGCTACTCAGTGCTTTTGAATGCCCTCCTCCCTGAGAAACCCGCAAGAAAATCTGACAGAGTTTGCTTACTGAACTGTCACATGACGAGCATCCCACAGGTTGACTACCACTGGTGAGAGGATGAGGCTGTTAACTGAGCAATAATTGCCCACATCTGTTCCTCAATTGGCGAGCGGTGTGGAAAGGCCCGGTAGAGTCTTCCTGCCCTGGACCTAATTGGGATAAAGGCAAGAATGAGGCAGGGTCCCCACCTGCCACCTTCCCACCCGATTAAATGCCCCAACGCCACCAAACCTGCCACAGGAGATGTCATTAAATTCCATCCATAAAGATATTAACCTACTAGTTCTACCAAAGGCAAAGAGAATTCTTCACTTCTAAGTGACCCATGTGTCAGTAGGTCCATCCCTGTTTATGATAATCTTCCTCAACACGTACTGAAATGCGGACTTACTGATTTTTAGGTTCCACTTCTATAATCCATTCTTTCCTTACAGTCTCAGTTTGAATAAAACAACCTGGGAAAATATGAGTGGTTGTGATTTATTTATGACTTATTGGGCAACATTCTCTGGGCTTCCTTGCTGTGTGTTTCTCAGTGGTGGAAGGCAGCCCGCTGTTGGCTGGCAGTGGGACCTTCTGGTCCCACCACTGTCAATCGTATTTCCTATTGAATCCACGCACGCCGCTGGGAAACCCACGATGGGTGTGCGCCATCGGCGTAATCTACCGATCCCGCCGGCATGAACAACTGGAAGATCTCGCCCATTAAGTTATTCTTTCCTTGGTCAAAGAGGTTGATCATCATGCGTCAGATTGTGCCTTTTGAGGTGAGAAGCGGGAGTTGGATCATTTCCTGGCTCCTGTTTCATGTAATTTTCCCGTGTTGAGTCGGGAGGAAGCTGGAGTCAGGGCTACCATCGCCCAAAGCAGGTCCAAGTTGGGAATGGAGACAAGTGGGCACATCAGAAGGTATGGGTCTTGTTCTGCCCTTAAATGTTAAATTCCACCCCTAACCATCACTCCTCAAGCCCTTAAATGCCACCCACTTCCCAATATCCCCTCCATACCTTCCTGTGCATCCTTCATACCCACTCAACCAGTATCCACTCTGAAAAATACTCAGGAGCCCAATAATAATACTGGAAATTCTTTGACATGCTCATGAACATGTCAAATTAAACAAATATCCATTCAAACTACATGAAAAGAAACTTATTTCTCTTAGGACTTCATAAAACTGTCAATCAGACACACCATTCAAATTCCACTTAAACCAACCTTTCATCCCCTCAAGTGGTTATACATCTGCCAAAACAAACAAACAAGCATTCACAAACCACTCCAAAACATAATCCTATCAAGTGCTTATTAAATGACCCATTAAGTGAAGCTCCTGTTCCCCCAACAAGTCTGCCAACAGAGCCTGTTGAGCTCACTATTAGTGATTTTGAAATCAAGCAAAGCATTCATAATGACATTCTATTCCACAACTTTACCAACAAAACCTCCAGAATGTCATTGACATCAGGTGGTTCACACAAGCTTCGGGAACCCACTTGCCTTATTCAGTTAAATTTAATATCGAGATAGACATTAATGTAGAAGACCCAACATCAGTTTGTGTGTGTATCAGGTTGCAACCCACCACATTTCCTCTGCCAATCAAAATGTCACCTAGTGGGAATTGACGGTCTCCCCACCATCATTTTTACCTGCCAGACAAAGGTTTGCCCTGCGTCGGCATTGAAAATCCAGTTTTATGACTCAATATGTTAAAATTCTGTATTAATTATTTACTTAGCTTTTAGTGCAACAAATAAATTCCATATTTTATGGGTGTCCACTGGCTATTTGCATTGTAGTTTCCACATGAATCTCATAGACACCTATTTGGGCAAACCAGGTGGTAGGTTATGACATACAGCCAGCAAACTCAGAAGACTTTTTGGGAGTTCAAACCAGATGCATGGTGATTATAAATGCCATAATTGTCACACTATGTGCTGCACCAGACGAGAAACCGCACCAGGATTTTGGATGTAAAATCTGGACCATGAGATGCGAGACAATTTATGCAACTTTCCAGTAAAAGAGTATGTCTTATGATTCAGTAAATACAGTAGTATGATTCATCAATTAAACAGGGAGCTGTTTGAACATTCTTTTTATTAAAATAATCATGTGAGTTCATATAACTTGGTTTTCTTTACTTTTAGAAGTGAATGCTGATCATTGACAAACTATGTCCCAATGGTGTGGTAAAGTGCTTCAGGTGCCCTCCTGGGATGCAACCCACATAAATGTCACTTGTGCCTGCTCCATTATGTAAATGACTCCACCCACCAAAGATTTGGGAAGGAATCACTGTCAGCCAAAACTCCTGCTTTGACTTACTCCCAGTATCACATAATAACAAAAGAAGGTCATGCAACTCCTTCTGTCTTCTGACATTCAGCCAAATTATGGGCCATAAATCCCGGCCAAGTGTTGACACCAGCGTAAACACCGGAGTGGTGTACGCCGGCATCAACGGGCCTCCTGGCCCAGCAATTCTCTGGTTCTAGGGAGCTAGCATGGCATCAGAGTGCTGCGCACTGCTCCAGTGCCGAAAGGTGGCCCTGCATGGCCGGCGTGGGTCCCGCATGCGCGCGGCGGCTATCTCCACGCCGGTGCATGTGCGTGGTTGCCATCTCCGCACCGGCGCGGAGCAACATGTCGGGAACCTAACAGCGGGCTCGTGCAAAAGGAGGTAGGCCCCCTCCAGATCGTAGCCGCCCGCCGATCGGAAGCCCCCGACCGCGGGACTGGACCCCGTAGAGGCCCCCCCGGAGTCAGTTCCCCGCGCCCCCCCCCCCCACCAGGACATCCACAGCGGCCGCGGGTCCGAGCTCCCAGCGGGTGGTACCAGATTTGAACCATGGCGGTGGAACTCGGCCGAACCCGGTGTGAGTTCGGCCCGTTGCCCGCGCAGAATCGCCGCGGGGGCCTATATCAGCGGCCCCGATCCGCGCCGCAGCAACCGCATGAGCGCGAATAGCGCCGATTTTCCGGTCACCGGAGAATCGGCGGCCCAGCATCGGAACGGCGTGGTGGAATTTCCCGCTCCCCCGCCGATTCTCCGACCCGTTGTGGGCTCGGAGGTATAATTTTGTAACTGCTGGACATTTTTAAAATACTGTTTACTCACTTTGTCATGCAGGAAGAGCCATGAAGAGCTGCCATTAACAACAGAAGATTGAGTGTCAATGGAGAATTATTATTCATTTTGTTTGGGTGAATGGCCTTACTATTAGGTCTAACCTTAAATACAGACAACCACAGAAAGCGGTACGAAAATTAAGAAGCACATTAATTAAATGTCGAACGACAATTCTCAACAGATCCAATCAATACACAAAACACTGGAAAGTATGGTTCAGAATGCAGGTTAACCAGACCATTGATTCTCCCAGAGCAAGATACCTAATGTTTTGTCCAAATGCAGATAAATCGGATTATATTCTGAAACAATTATAGTGGGCATGATTTAATGGAACAGAAACAGATCCCATTTGGGGCGTGTGTAGCGGGGTGTTTCTCAGCCCCTGCAGCGCCGAGATGGCGCACAATTTAATGGCAATTTGACATTTCTTTGGGTCACGTGAAGCAAGGCCTGCCGACGCCGCACTTACATCATTTCCTGCACTAGAGCTCACCCGTGCAGAAGGATTTACGCCAATTGGGGTTCCATTTTTAAATGCTGCACCGATCTTCCAACCCCCCTCAGCATCCCCATCACGGCCTCCGAATCCCCCCACTGCACTCTTACTGGGTCCTCTCACCCCAGCTCTTAAGACCAAGGCTATCCCGGGCCTGAAACCTGGCACGGGCAACCTGGAATCAGAGCCATGCCAGGATGGCACTGCAAGCATGTGCAGGTGCCAGTGGGAGTGCAAGGGTACCACCCTGTCCAGAGCCTGACCACCCACAGGTTTCGAATGGTCTGGGAGATACCCCGAGGTGCTGTTATGCCTGGTCTACATTTGTGGAAACCAGTGCTAAACGGCGCCATGGCGAGGTCTCCCAGGTGACGCCGTTAGTTCCCGGGCTCCGGGAGAATCTGACATAGACATATTGAAATGGGCCCAATGGCTCCCTTAAGTATGTTCATCTGGATCTCGGCCAGCGACGGTGAGATCCAGATCGCGATATCGCATGAGATTTAACAAAATCTTGTGTGGCATTTCGAGCATTGTGAATCTCGCGAGAGGTCTCTTGCGAGATTCAATGGCCTTGTCGTGTCACCAAGTCGGACATGATGAGGCCATTAAATCATGCCCAGTGACTTTACCAGAAATCTGTTAGCATCTTATCTTCCAGCATTGACTGATCGTGGTGCTCGTGTTGCCCACCATGAAGCTTCTTATATATATTGAGCCTATCAAATTTCTAATTTATATACAATAGCATAGTATAATCAAAGCAGTAGTAATGATCCCTTGAAATATCAAAAGAGTCTGGAAGTGTACCTCCAATTAATAACTCAATCACCTTTGGATAATGATCAGCTTATGTTCACTTCCTCCATATTATAGATAATAATGACGAGGCTTTATCCTTTCCCTCCATTAGATGAGTCAAATTTAGGATCCAGTTATTCATTGGGATTGTAAAATCTGGAATATACAGTATTGGATCAATGACTCTTTGAGGATTTATTATGTGCACAGTCTCATCTACAGTAATGGGGGCAATAAGATGGGACCCAACCATTCTGAGATATGGGAGCATAGGCAGAAGTTTGGATATTGGTCATCATGCAATGTTAACCATCCATCTGATAAGTAACCTTAGTCCTACTTCCTTTCAATGTTGATAAATTTACTGGATAATTACTATGCATATTATCATAGATATCAGACAGTCCAGATTTCAAGCCAGATACCTCAAAAACATCATTTCAGCTATTGCTTCCCTTGCTTGGCACGCCAATCCAGATTCGGCACCATTCATAATACAGTTTTGTTGTCATGTACAATTAACTTAGATAGGTTTATCGCTCACTTATATACTCCTCCATCAAAATACCTCACAGAACGTGCTTCTGCCAATTTGGTAAATGCATGGGTTGTAATTTCAAGACAGAAAACATAGGAAAAATCAGGTTTATTCTTAACCTTGCCTTTGTCAATTTGATGATTACTAGTCCACACCAGTTTGCAGAATTTGAGCCTTAGATTTGTTCACTATTACCCTTAGAATACTAATGACCAAAGGGCGACACGGTGGCGAGTGGTTAGCACTGCTGCCTCACAGTGCCGAGATCTCAGGTTCGATCCCGGCCCTGGGTCACTGTCCATGTGGAGTTTGCACATTCTCCCCGTGTCTGCGTGGATCTCGCCCCCACAACACAAAAGATGTGCAAGGCCGGTGGATTGGCCATGCTAAATTGCCCCTTAATTGAAAAAAAATAATTGGATACTCTTAATTATAAAAAAAAGAATACTAATGGACCAGGTCATAGTGCTTTCAAGAATCCATGACTTCAGCTTGCATTAGATGTTTGGTCAATGGATGAAAGCACACAAGTTTCATTTGCTATACAATGGATGAAAGCACACATGTTCCATTTGCTATACAAATGGTTGCTCTTGGCTTGCTCATCTCCCTTGTATATTATCTCATTTATTTTAATCTTGCTTCTGAGTGAGAAACTTGGCAATGTTGCACATGCTTCTTTATGAGCTAAACATTTACCCGATTCCAAATAGATATTCCTGTTCCAAATAACCCCAGTTATTACACCTATCCATCCCTTAGCATCCTACTGTAATCATCTTGTACTGAAGGTACTCTCCTCTGGTCTAGTTTCTACCCCTTTTATGTCACCTATCAGTCTCACCCACTCTTCCTATTTTATCTGAATGTCTCTCATGGGTATCTAGCACATTACTGTAAATTGGACACTACTCCCTCAAGACATTTTTACAATTTCTATGTCCCTTGTCATATTATAGTCCTTGATAATAAATGTAATTAACACACTAAAAAAGATGCACATCATCCATTTGTCTTCATCTGTGGAGATAGCATGATGATTTATACCTTCTGCCTTTGTTATTTGGAGACATTTCAAGTAATACAAAATGTGCACTCTTTGCCTGATGTCTCAACTGTCGGACACTCTCCAATGAGACATTGCTGTTGATCAAGTTTCTCCTACTCCAAATGAAGGAATGTTGTGGGAAGATGACATGATTTTATCACTGCTCAGGGACATCTTGGCAGTTGAGTATCCAGGAAGTTTTCAACTAAATTTAATGAAAAAGTTCCTAACTATTGATTTAGATTTTGAACCTCATCACCATAAAACTACGCTTCAACAACAGGCTCAGTTAATAAGCCAGAGCTAATATGAGTAACAACACTGCTGGGGCGAGACTGCTACACATTGGGTGAAAGTTTCAGGGTCCATACACCACGGGTGAATATCCCATTATGGTCGCCAACTCTTGTGCAAGGGCCAGAACAGAATTTGCGCCACCGAGCTTTCCGAGCGCATTGTTCCAGGGCCCTCCCAGAAAAGGCGGCAACCTGATTTCAATAAATTAGAATGCATTGACATTTCACTAATCGACTTGATGCCATATTTTAGGGCAACATCAGATGTGCCCCGCTTCCACCCGTGTAATGTCACGCCAGCAGGAATCACAGCTTTTTTTCAAAAACGGAAATTATTCGTGATTATCACGCTGGGGGCACAGAATTGAGTATAGCCCCCAGGTGGCTGGGCAGTGTCCTGGCCCTGTAACAACATGAAAATGTCTTTGTTTGGGTTCTGACCAGGAAAGAGGTAGAGCAGCGCTTCAGTGACCAACAGATGTGGATGCAGTGCAATCATTTGTTGGAATCATGAATTATTTAGCAAAATGTTTGACTGATGTGTCATCGGAGTGTGAACCATTTAGTTAAGCTCAATGTCAAGGATGTGCAGTGGTCTTGGGGCACAGAACAAGAAACACTGTTCACTAAAATCCAACAACTAGTGATGACAACACCACTGCTGAAATACTATGACATCAATAGTGAAGTCATCTTGCAATGTGACACCAGGGAGACAAGGATTGGAGCAACCCTATTGCAGCAAGAACAACCAGTGGCATGAAGGCAAACTGAATGACCCTGCTTTCAGATTGAGAAAGCGTTTGTGACTATCATTTTTGCTTGTGAGCATTTTCATTGAAATCCGTTTGGGGCAGACAAAGTGACAGTGGAGTCTCAGCCACTTTAATATCTGACCACTCTCCACATTGTGTGGATATGTGTTTGGGGGTGGGTTGTGCTCAGTGACCCCCATGGAGGTTGGACATGGGGTTACTCGCAGGCAAAGGGGCTTGTGAGGTGATAGCTTCTGCTATTTGAAGCCATGTGGAGTTTAATAAGAACGAGGAGGTCTCACCTACCACTTTCAGGGAAACGTTAAATGTAGTTTTCAAGGGGGAGTTAATCTCGATTAAACCTCATAGAGATAAGTCTGGTAGGGTGGAGAGGCCAAGGTTAGTGGAATTCATTCTTGAGGTCGATCGTCAATACTCTGCTTCCCCAATGGCAGAGCTGTTGGCGGAGAAGAAGAAGGGGACGAAGACGGTACAGATGAAGTTTGAGTTGATGTCAACGGGGAAGATGGTTAGCCAACTTTGTCGTACGAGAGGGACGTTTTACTAGTATGAGGGGAAGGCCAACCATTTATTGGCTCACCAGCTGAGGCGGCAGATGGCCTCTTGGACAATAGCACAGGTTAAGGACACGGTGGGGGGGGGGGTTGGTTTTGCTCCAGGAAAGGTCAATGGGGTAGGCGGTGACAAAGTGGTATTGTCGCTGGACCAGTAATCCAGAGACAAAGGGGAATGATCCGAGGACCCAGGTTTATGGTGGAATTCAAACTCAAAATATATCTGGAACTGAAGTCTAATGATGATCATGAAATGATCGTTGATTGTCGGTAAGACCCATCAGGTTCACTAATGTCTTTTCGGGAAGGAAATTTGCCATCTGTATCTGGTCTGGCCTATACGTGGCTCCAGACCCAAGCAGTGTGGTTGACTCTTAAGTGCCCTCTGAATGCCCTAACAAGCCACTCAGTTGTATTCAACCGCCGCAAAAACACAAAAAAGGAATGAAACCGGACGGACCACCTGGCAGCGACCCAGGCACCGGAAACGACAATGGCAAACCCAGCCCAGTCGATCCAACAAAGTCTCCTTGCTAACATCCGGGGACCTGTGCCAAAGTTGGGAGAGCAACAGCCTGACATAGTCATACTCACAGAATTTTACCTTACAGAAAATGTCCTAAACACCAATATCATCATTCCTGAGTATGTCTTGTCTCACCGGCAGGACAGACCCAGCAGAGGTGGGGGCACAGCGGTGCACAGTCAGGAGGGCAGTCCTCAAGATTGACTCCGAACCGCATGACGTCTCATGACTTCACGTTAAACATGGACAAGGAAACCTCCTGCTGGTTACCACATACCGTCCACCATCAGCTGATGAATCAGTACTCCTCCATGTTGAACACCACTTGTAGGAAGTACTTTAGGTGGCAAGGGTGCAAAATATACTCTCGTTGGGGTCTTCAATGTCCATCACCAAGAATGGTTCAGTCGTACCACCACAGACTGAACTGGACGGGTGCTAATGGACATAGCTGCTAGACTGGGACTGCAGCAGATGGTGAGGGAACCTCACCCTCACTAACCTGCCTGTCCATGATAGTAAGGGTAGACGTGATCATCACACAGTTCTTGTGGAGACAAAGTCCCGTCTTCACATTGAGGATACCCTCCATCCTGTTATGTGGCACTACCATCGTGCCAAATGGGCTAGACTTCGAACAGATCGAGCAACTCAAGACTGGGCATCCATGAAGCGCTGTGGGCCATCAGCAGCAGCAGAATTGTACGCAGCCAGAATCTGCAATCTCATGGCCTGGCATATCCCCCACTCTACCATGACCATCAAGGCAGGGGATCAACCCTGGTTCAATGAAGAGTGCAGGAGGGCAGCACTGTAGCATAGTGGTTAGCACAATTCCTTCACAGCTCCAGGGTCCCAGGTTCGATTCCCGGCTAGGGTGACTGTGTGGAGTCTGCACATTCTCCCCGTGTGTGCGTGGGTTTCCTCCGGGTGCTCCGGTTTCCTCCCACAGTCCAAAGATGTGCAGGTTAGGTGGATTGGCCATGATAAATTGCCCTTCGTGTCCAAAATTGCCCTTAGTGTTGGGTGGGGTTACTGGGTTATGGGGATAGGGTGGGGGTGCGGGCTTGGGTAGGGTGCTTTTTCCAAGAGCTGGTGCAGACTCGATGGGCCGAATGGCCTCCTTCTGCACTGTAAATTCTATGATTCTATGAGAGCATGTCTGGAGCATCATCAGGCATACCGAAAAATGAGATGTTAACCTAGTGAAGCCACAACACAGGACTACTCTTGTGCCAAACATAAGCAGCAAGTAATAGACAGATTCCACAATGGTTCCACAATGAACGCATCAGATAGAAGCTTTGTAGTCCTGCCACATCCAACCGTGAATGGTGGTGGACAATTAAACAACTCACTGGAAGAAAAGGCTCCACAAGTATCCACATCCTCAATGATGGAGGAGCCCAGTACATCTGTGCAAAAGACAAGGCTGAAGCATTCGCAACACTCTTCAGCTTGAAGTGTCAAGTGGATGATCAATCTCAGTCTCCTCCGGAGGTCACCAGAACACAGATTTCAGTCTTCAGCCAAATCGATTCACCTCACATGATATCAAGGAATGGCTAAAGGCACTGGATACTGTCATGATATTTAGATCAGCATATCATGGTGCAATCAAACACACACTGATGGACATGCAGTAGGACCAACCAACACACACACAATATCGCAGCCAATCACCAGTGAGAGCACACGCACTATAAAAACAGGGGACACTACAGTTCCCGCTCATTCCAGCAGCAGCCAGCTCAGAGCACCGAGCTCAGAGCCTGCCCCTCAGACATTCACCATGTACTGAGTGCTTCACCCAGATAGTAATAGGACAGGGTCCACAGATTAGCTGGTAATGCACGTACCCAAGTTAGCAGTGTGCTGTTACAGTTAACCAGTTAATAAAATTGAGTTACACCATCTCCAGCCGTGTTGGATCGTTTGTACATCAGAACACCCAACACGACATGGTACCGGAAGTGGAAGCAAGCCAGCGCCTGTGAGGCCTACCTGCAACGCATCAGCAATCCGCCGTCCTGCATCATGGAGAACATCAACCCGCCGCCGCTCCGAATCGCTGGCAATCTCGGGGTCAATTGGAAACTGTTCAAGCAGCGCTTCCAACTCTTCCTCGAGGCCACAGACAGGGAGAATGCATCAGACACCAGGATGATTGCCCTTCTTCTCTCCACGGCGGGGCAACATGCCATCCACATCTTTAACTCCCTTACATTTGCTGACAGCGAGGACAAAACCAAATACAAGACGGTGCTCCTGACGTTCGCCGAACACTTCAATGTTGAAGTAAACGAGAGCCTCGAGAGGTACCTGTTCCAGCAGCGCCTGCAGGGTAAGGACGAACCTTTCCAGTCTCACTTAACACACCTCCGCATCCTCGCGCAGTCCTGCGGCTATGGGACCACCTCTGACTCCATGATACGCGACCAGATAGTTTTCGGAGTCATGTCGGAAACCCTGCGCCAGCAGCTCCTTCGGGTCAAGCAACTCACCCTGGCGACTGCCATCGAGACCTGCGTCCTGCATGAGAACGCCACCAGCCGGTACTCACACGTCCAGGCAGCCGAAATGACATGGCACAGGCCCCACGAGGCAGAGCGTTCCAGACGATCGAGTACCTCCCGGGCCGCGGCCTGGAGGAGGCCGGCCATTTCGCGTGCTTTCAGAGGCCTCCCATGCTTGTACGCGCCAAAAGAGGGGACGCTGGCGCAGAGGAAAGCGATGCGCAGGGGCGCACTACGCAAGACCGTACCGCGCATGCGTGGTGGCGCAACAAACGCACTGACGTCACGACGTGCGGCAACTGTGGCTCCACCCATTTAAAGCGGCAATGTCCTTCCAAAGTGCAACAATGCCTACGCTGCGGCAGGTTGGGCCACTATGCTGCCTGCTGTCGAGCAGCTCACCCTGCCAACTCGTACCCGTTTAACCAGCCTCGCAGAAACGTTTGGGCAATTCAACCCACGTTCACCAGTCCGATCCCGACGTCACACAGACCAGTGACGCTGAGGACCAGTAGCCCTTCCGCGTTGCTGTCATCAACAAGAACAAGCTGTCCCCGAGTCAAATGCACCAGCCGCTGTCAGTGCACAGCATTGATCCGGGCGACGAGTGGTGTCCCACCCTGACGGTCAACCGATCCCAGATCAGATTCCGCCTGGACATGGGTGCCTCCGCCAATCTCCTCGCATGGTCAGCATTCCAGACCCTGAAGGTTAAACCACCTATTCTGCCATCCAACTGTCAACTCGTTGACTATAATGGCAACGTCATCCCCGCCACGGGGTCGTGCCAGCTCGAAGTGACACACAACTCACGTAAAGCCACACTACCATTCAAAATCGTGGGCTCCTCAAAGTATTCTCTGCTAGGCGCATAGGCGTGCAAAATCCTCCACCTCGTTCGGCGTGTACACTCTCTCTCTCCAGAAGGCACGTCCAATTTCCCAGATGCAGACTTTAGGGCGCAGCTCAACTCAATCCTCACGCACAACCAGGATGTTTTCGAGGGCATGGGCACACTGCCCCACACGTACAAAATCCGGCTGAAACAGGATGCCACCCAGGTAGTTCACGCACCCCTCAAGGACCGCCTCAAGCAGCAGCTGCAGGACCTTCAGGACCAAGGAGTACTTTCCCGGTAACGGAGCCGACTCCATGGGTCAGCTCCATGGTGTGTGTCAAGAAGCCTTCCGGCGAGCTGCAGATCTGTATAGACCCGAAAAACTTAAATCGCAACATAATGACGGAACACTACCCCATACCCAAACGTGAGGAGATCACATGCGAGATGGCTCGGGCAAAAATATTCACCAAGCTTGATGCCTCAAAGGGCTTCTGGCAGATTCAATTGGATCAGTCCAGCAGGAAGCTGTGCACTTCCAACACTCCATTTGGCAGATACTGCTACAATAGGATGCCATTTGGCATGACATCGGCCTCTGAAGTGTTCCATCGCATCATGGAACAGATGATGGAGGGCATCGAAGGGGTGCGCGTCTATGTAGACGACACCATTATTTGGTCCACCACACCGCAGGAGCACATCAGTCGCCTCCAGCGCGTCTTTAAACGGATACGGGACCAGGGCCTGCCTCTCAACCGAGCCAAATGCTCTTTTGGACAAACCGAGCTGAAGTTCCTGGGGGACCACATCTCCCAGTTTGGGGTGCGGCCGGATGCCGACAAGGTGGCAGCCATCACGGCCTTGCAGACACCCACAGACAAGAAGGCGGTGCTATGCTTTCTCGGAATGGTCAACTTCCTGGGGAAGTTCATCCCCAACCTTGCCTCCCACACGACAGCTTTCCGGCACCTTGTCAGGAAGACAACTGAATTCCAGTGGCTTCCCACCCACCAGCGTGAATGGGAGGAGCTCAAGGTCAAGCTTACCACCGCTCCGGTACTGGCGTTTTCGATCCTGCAAGGGAGACGAAAATCTCGACTGGCGCCAGCCAGTCCGGCATTGGGGCGGTCCTCCAGCAACGGGATGACGCCTCATCATGGGCCCCAGTCGCCTATGCGTCACGGGCCATGACCCCCACAGTGCAGCGCTATGCACAGATTGAAAAGGAGTGCCTAGGCCTGTTGACTGGCGTTGACACGTTCCACAACTATGTGTATGGCCTTCCCCAGTTCACTGTGGAGACCGACCATCGCCTGCTGGTTGGCATCATTCAAAAGGACCTCAATGATATGACCCCTCGACTCCAGCGCATTCTGCTCAAACTCCGGAGGTACGACTTTCAACTTGTCTACACCCGGTTAAGGACCTCATCATAGCAGACGCTCTGTCCAGGGCAGTCAACACGCCGTCCGACCCTGAGGGGTTCGTTTGCCAAGTCGATGCACATATAGCCTTCACTTCTGCCAGTCTGCCGGCCACTGATGCACGCCTGGCCCACATTCGACGTGAGACTGCAGCCGACCCCCTTCTGCAACGTGTGATGTGCCACATGACGGACGGGTGGCTCAAAGGACAATGCCCACAGTTTTACAACGTTCAGGACGACTTGGCGGTCGTTGATGGTGTCCTCCTGAAGCTGGACCGCATTGTGATCCCACACAGCATGCACCGGCTTGTTTTAGAACAACTACACGAAGGCCATCTCGGCGTTGAGAAGTGCCGGCGGAGGGCACAAGAGGCTGTGTACTGGCCGGGAATAAGTGAGGACATTGCTAACACTGTGCTCAATTGCCCCACCTGTCAGCGGTTTCAGCCGGCACAACCCCGTGAGACCCTTCAGCCCCATGAGTTGGTCACGTCCCCCTGGTCGAAGGTGGGCATGGACCTGTTCCATGCACTCGGCAGGGACTACATCATCATCATCGACTACTTTTCCAGCTATCCAGAGGTCATACGCCTGCACGACACCATGTCGTCGGCTGTCATCCGGGCCTGCAAAGAGACCTTTGCTCGCCACGGCATTCCGCTCACCGTGATGTCAGACAATGGCCCCTGCTTTGCGAGTCAGGAATGGTCTTCCTTCGCCAGCTCATACAACTTCACACATGTGACGTCCAGTCCTTTGCATCCTCAGTCGAATGGCAAAGCAGAAAAAGGCGTCCATATCGCTAAAAAGCTCCTCTGCAAGGCTGCTGATGCAGGATCTGACTTCTGCCTCGCCTTGCTGGCCTATCGCTCGGCCCCACTGTCCATGGGCCTATCGCCGGCCCAGCTGCTTATGGGTCGCACCCTCAGTACCACTGTGCCATCCATTCATGTCCCAGACCTCGACCATGCTCCGGTCCTTCCGTGGATGCAGCAACAGCGTGAGCAACAAAAGGCGACACATGATGCTCGGGCGACTGATCTTCTTGCCCTGGCGCCTGGAGATAATGTCCACATACACCTTCCGGTGGGCAGCTGGTCGGCAACCGCTGAGGTTCTCCGACAGATAGCTCCCCGTTCGTTCCTGGTCCGTCTGCCTGATGCCTCTATTCGCCGCCGCAATCGGCGTGCCCTTCGTCTGGTTCCGCGCTCGCTACGTGATCCTGCACCGGTGCCACGCCCTCCTGTTGTCCCTGCAATGGACTTTGTTGACCTTCCGGACACCCTGCATCCTCCTCACTCGACCGTGGCCCGGCCCGTTCCTCAGCCGGTGGATCCTGACCCACCCTTGAGGCGGTCAAACCGAATTCGTCGCCCACCTGAGAGACTTGATTTATGAACCTTTTCATATTGGACTCACTGACTTGTTCTGACATTCTGTTTCAGACTTTTTGCCATACTGTTTAAGATTTTGTTATTGTTTGTTAATGACATTGGTTTTGTTCTTGGTGTAACATAGTTAGTTTCTGCACCTGGCACCTTCCTGTGTATATAGTATATCCACATGTACATATTGTTGTAAATATTGCACTCACATGATTAGATGCACTCACCACACTTCTTTAATTATTATCAAGTAGGCACATATTCTTTGCGAAAAGAGGGGATGTCATGATATTTAGATCGGCATATCATGGTGCAATCACACACACACTGATGGACATGCAGTAGGACCAACCAACACACGCACAACATCGCAGCCAATCACCAGTGTGAGCACACGCACTATAAAAACAGGGGACACTACAGTTCCCGCTCATTCCAGCAGCAGCCAGCTCAGAGCACCGAGCTCAGAGCCTGCCACTCAGACATTCATCATGTACTGAGTGCTTCACCCAGATAGTAATAGGACAGGGTCCACAGATTAGCTTGTAATGCACGTACCCAAGTTAGCAGTGTGCTGTTCCAGTTAAGTAGTTAATAAAATTGAGTTACACCATCTCCAGCTGTGTTGGATCGTTTGTACATCAGATCACCCAACACGACAGATACTGCAAAGGCTATGGGCCCTGACAATATTCTGGTAATAGTACTGAAGACTTGTGCTCTGAAACTTGCTACACCCCTAGCCAAGCTGTTCCAGTACAGCTACAACACTGGCACCTACCCGGCAGTGTGGAAAATTGCCCAGGTGTGCCCTGTACACAAGGAACAGGACAAGTCCAACTCAGCCAATTACTGCCCTATCAGTCTACTCTCCATCATCAGCAAAGTGATGGAAGGAGTCATCAACAGTGTTATCAAGTGGCACTTATTCAGAAATAACCTGTTCACGCACTCTCAGTTTAGGTTCCACCAGGGTCACTCAGCTCCTGACATCATTACAGCCTTCGTTCAAATATGGACAAAAGAGCTGAATGCCAGAGGTGAGGTGAGAGTGACTGCCCTTGACATCAAGACAGCAGTTAACCGAGTACGGCATCAAGGAGCCCAACCTAAACTAGAGTCAATGGGAATCACGGACAAAGCTCTCCACTAGTTGGATTTTGGGAGTTAGAGTAGAGCTGTGCCCAAGGGTGGCGATTTTGGAGTCGGACTTGCCGAGGTTGCAGGAGGGGAGGAAGGCTGACATCCTGAACTCCGCCTCTCTGATAGCCCGGAAATGGGTTTTGCTCAGATGGAGGGTGTCGGCGTCGCCAAGGTGTCGGCATGGCTGGGGGATTTGTTGGAATTTCTGCATTTGGAAAAGATTAAGTATGCCACTAGAGGATTGGAGGAGGTGGATACTGGTCATTACCTTCTTTCAGGATCTGGTTGTCGTCAGCAAATGGGAGAGGGGGGGCGGGTGCAGTGGTTAGGTGGCCGGAGGGGGGCGGGGGGGGGAGCGGGAAGTGGGGGTGGGTGGGGTGAGATTTCTGGATGAATATGGGAAAGGTAAAAAAAAAGTATGAATCCGTTTGGCCTTTTTTGCATGTTGAAAAAATTGAAAATTTCTTGAATAATAGTATATATTGTTTAAATTATTTGGTTATTGGACAAGGAGGAGCAGTGTCAAAAATTGCCAGTTAATACCAAAATAGAAAATCTCATTTATTTTTTTAGAAGTTAAAAGGTGCAGAAGCAGAAGGATGCGGGGGTACAGTTTCGCAGGACATTGGACAACACCTCATGTAAAATCCGGGTTAAAAATGCTAACATAATTCACGGTTTTATCATGGAGTACAGAATATATAACAGCTTGGGTCGGGATCGTAATGTTGCTGCCATTTTACTGATCAGCAGTGCTTATTTAAATATACCCCATTAGAGAGGTCAAAAGATGATGTTAGCTTTCTAATGGTATGAATTTATTCATGAACCTTCTCCTTGCTTCAGGCAGGCGGTTCAGCTGCCAGGAATAATAACCCCCGGAAAAATCTGAACAGCAGTAAAAACAGCAGTAAATCGATGGGAAGAGCATGCTTCTTTTCTCCGCTTATACCTGTCCTGTTTATGACCACACATGGAGGGTAAAGAGTTAAAAAGACAACCCCTAAGATTCCCGAACTTGACCCTTCAACACTAGATATCAGCTTTGTGGTTCCTCAGCTTTACATCATCTGTACGGCTTGTTCATTTTGGTTATGATTTGCTGTATTCATGGTACGGTGTTGGGAATGCATGGTTGAAGCTGAAATCTCCGAACAGATATTCAACTGACCTAGCAATATAATTTAGCATTCTGTTCATACTATGTTCCCTCTTTAATTTACATCACTGACAGCTGGCCTTTTAAGAAGAACAGAATATCATCTTGATAGATTGTCAGAACTAATATTAATATTTTGGCCAGGAAATTAATCTGCGCACTGCACCCTGACATTAAGTGCCAATTCTACTATTAGAAGACTACAGAGGTTTATAGCACAGAAGGAATAGTTTAGACCATCACGCCTGTCCTGTTTCTTGGCTCGCGTGATCCAAAAGTAATCTCACTGCTCAGCTCTCCCTCTTGTATCTTCCATACCTTCAAATATTTATCCGATCTTAATATGTGCACACCTCATTCATTTCATGCCCCAAAAAGGCCCTCTGAGTGAAAACATTTCTGCCAACCGACAACTTCAGTATATTGGTGGTCCTTTTAAATGACTATCTCTTCATTGTTTACTCCCTAACGAGAGGAAATGTTTTGTTTCCAATTCAAACTACCCCAATTCTTCCACAATTTTAAACATGCCTTCAAATTTCCTCTTACCCTTCTCTCTTTCAGTGGGAATAGTCTCCATATTAACGTCTGTCTTCATAGTCTGTTGTTCCTATGTTATTCCTGGCATCATTCTAGTGATTTAATCTATGACTCTCTCATGCATTTATACAGCTCCAGCACATTGCTTGATTTATCTGAGGTTGTTGAGGAGCAATATATTTATTAAAGTGTTTTTTTTTTGTTTGTCTTTTTTATATCAACAAGCATTGCCACAGGCATTCCACTAATGTTGATTATTATGAAACCATTTTAAAATCTTCAATTTGTAAACTTACTGTGAGCAAAGCTCTCTTTTTAATTCATACTCTTGGCAGCTGGCCTTTTCGAGGGAGCAAACTTTCATCAGGATGCAGGAGTCCAAACTGAGTAAAAATAAGAACAAAGTTTTATTTACAAACAGTATATTTACACTCCCATGTAAACCCCTATCAGGTACTTTTCTGTCGGGATATTTCATTTCCGGCTTTATATACACTAAGATACCCTGCCCCCTAGAGGAGGAGTTCATACTCCGCAAGGAGCATGGGGAAGACAAGCTTTGCCACCCACTAAGCCCTGTGCAGGTTATTACATTCTTTCCCCTGCAAAGACCCCCTCGGCGAGCGATCAGACAAAGAATCATAGAATCCCTACAGTGCAGGAGGCCATTTGGCCCATTGAACCTGCACCGATATCTGAAAGAGCACACTACCCACACCCCCGTCCTATCCCTATAGCCCCACCTAACACTTTGGGCACTGAAGGGCAATTTAGCATGGCCAAACGACCTAACCTGCCCATCTCTGGACTGTGGGAGGAAACTGGAGCACCCAGAGGAAACCCACGCAGACAGGGGGAGAATGTGCAAGCCCCACACAGACAGTCACCCAAGGTCGGAATGAAACCCGGGTCCCTTGCGCTGTGAGGCAGCAGTGCTAACCACTGTGCCACTGTGCTGCCTCTAAGAAGAATGAGCAAGCGGAGGACATCGGAGTCTCTTCGGCTCGGGTAAGTCCTCATAGAGCAGAAGCGTCGCGTTAGCCTGCGCATATCGTGCCGATGAATGCCGTCGGTGGCAGGAACAACATGGTGGACGATCATTAGGAAGAAATTGAACTACGGTGTCAGGGCCCTAGAGTGCCTTGGACAGCGTCTCAATCTCAGTCTGACAAGACAATGTCGGGCATGTCGGCGTCGAGAGAGACTGGAGGCCTCACAGCAGGCTGGTTCAGAAATGGAGCCAGACGATCCAGGACAGGCTTCTTTCGAGGCATTTAATGAGGGAGCAACAGCTGTGAGCGAACGTGGTCCAGGTGTCCTTTCATTAGTTACCCCTGGACCCCAATTTGGTTTGAGACTGGTCCCGTTTTGACGGACAACAATCTGAGAGAGCCCGGGAGCAGCGTCGTTGAAGTTATGAATGAATACTGCGTCTTCAGGTGCAAAGTGACAAAGAGGTCGATGTCAAACTGGGCAAGCCTTTGCGAATTCTGGCTACGACCCACCTTCGTGACGATGTCCGGTAGAATCAAATCCAGTCTTGTACGAAGCCTACGACCCTTGAACAGCTCAGCAGGGGCACCTCCAGTGACTGCATGTGGCGTGGTCCTGTATGAAAATAAAAATCTTGCCAGTCTCATGTCCATTGAGCTGGATGTCTGTTTCTTGAGCCTTCATTTAACTGTCTGCATGGACTTCTCTGCCAAACCATTCAAAGCCGGATGGCATGGGGTGGTGGGGACATGGTGAATTCTGTTGCTCTTTTTAAAAGCGGCAAATTCCTCACTCGTAAAGGGGGGGCACGTTAGCAATGATAGGTAAAGGGTAACGCTCCAATCTCAGAGCCGTGTTCACTGTCAATTTATCGTCTTCACGGAGGTGGACTGTCTTTTGCGGCTTCATTATAAGGACCACCGGCGCTGCCCAATCAGTGAAGCGCACAAGCCAAATAATGCCCAAAGTCTCCAAACGCAGAGGTTCAGTCTCAACCTTGTCCACTATAGTGTAGGGAACCGGGTGGGCACAAAAGAATCGGAGCAGGGTGTCCGGGTCCAACTGGATTTTTCCATGGCCCCTTCAATGGCGCCCAAACCAGGCTGGGAAACCTCTGGAAATTTGCTAAGTCCCGTACCAAACCACCAGACTCCACTTGGAAGAAATGCTGCCAACCAACTGCAGCTGGTGTAGCAAATCGCCCAACAGGCTAGAGCCAGTCCCTTGCACAACAATGAGAGGAAGGCGCGCTGACTGGTGCCCATCAACCAGCGGAGCGAGGGTGGGTCCCACGATATTCAGCCATTCCCCTGTAAAAGTGGTCAAACGCGCCACCATGTCAGACAAAGACAAAGTTTGCAGACCCCGTTTAATAAGAGCTAAAGTGCTCTGCACCACCACAGAAATGTCCGCTCCCGTGTCCAGCTTCATCTGGAGCATATGACTATTCACTTGTATCGGAATGCGACTAGGCGTCACATGGGACGCTGCCAAAAAGTTCAGCTGCATCTCAGTCTCATCCTCAGCCTCTTCTGGGTCATCCAGATGCAAGGCTCGGCCCGGGAGCTGATGTCTATCTTTACCTGGACACCTGGAGCTTTGGCCATCCTGTTGCTGGTGGGCACACCAAGGCCGGCATCAATCTGTAGCACGCGGGCCAGAATCACCTTCAGCTGAGTACAGGGAGGTCTCGCGTCTCGGTAGTCACCCAGAAGCCAGAATCGCAGTGGCTTTGGCCGAGGCCGCAGAATACCACGCGAGGGATGACGCCCCAAAACATTAACCTCCATCCCTTGCATCTCTTGGACGCGTCATTCCGTGATTTCTTGGGATGGGGAACTCTGCAGCGCCGGCTGAAAAGTCAGGAACACTCACCCAAAACATTTTCTGGGTTTCCATATTGTTGCTATCACAGACTAACCGGCCGCGGGGTATAACGGATACAATAGTTCCATGCTCACAAAACTCAGCTATCTTCTTTAGCCAAGAAACAAACTTGGTGACGGACTCACCGGAGGACCTCTCCGCCGCATTAAATCGATATCTTTGAACGATTATTGATGGGGTTGGGTTGAAGTGTTGCGTCACCAGCATCAGGAGATGTTCGAATGTCCGCGTATCTGGCATCGCCGGGTACGTGAGACTCCAGATCACTCTGAGCATATACGTCAGCATTATGACAGTCTGCCGCTTGTTGTCCGTGATATTGTTGGCCTGGAAGAAAGAACGCATTTGTTTAGCATACTGGTTCCCGTCTTCAACACCAGTGGCAAATGCAGCTAACCAGCCAAACAGAGCATGGAGAATTAAAGTAATCCATACCTGAGTGTAGAAAATCGGCGAGCTGGCTCAGCTGAGCAGGTCGCAGCATCAACAGCAAACAAGTTTATCCCTCGTCGCCATTTTAATAAAGACGCAGGAGTCCAAACCGAGTAAAAATAAGAATGAAGCTTTATTTACAAACAGTATATTTACAGTCCCCGGTGACCTCCATTGGGTAGGTTTCTGTCGGTACCTTACTGGCCAACCTGATATACACTGGGCAATTGAGCTAACCCGCCCCTAGCAGGCGAGCTCGTACTCTGCAAGGAGCACGGGAAAGACAAGCATTCCCACCCCATAGGCCCCATGCAAGTTATTACACAAACTATCATGCTTGCTCCTGGAATGTAGGCGTTGGCAAGACCACCACTTAATGCCCATTCCGATTTGCCTTTGGACAGGTGGTGAGGAGCCATTCAGTCCCTGTGGTTTTGGTACGCCCACAGTGCTGTCATTTGCTCAGGTCATCAAGAAACAAATATTTTGAGAATGAAATGAATGAATGTACTGTACCATTGTGCTCCACTCTGACAAAGAAATAGAGACCGAGAAATTCTTCAGGCATCCTTCTTCTCATTTATTTGCAGACAAAGTTTTTTTGGAAGGTCGTGTTTTCCTTCTCATTGGTTGCAGTCCATTGGTAGCTGGTCAGGTTTATCTGTGACTGACATATTTGCCCACAGAGGATGCAGGAGAAGGTGCGCTGCTACTGGGGCCAACTGCATCTATCCTTCTCCTCCTATTCTCTTTCATGCTGGCTCTCAGAGTCTCAAAGGTGTCCAATGCTCCCAATGTGACATGTCCAGGCATCACGATCTGTAGCCTGCACGTCCCACTGGCAATAGTCGATATGGCACACAGAAAGCCACTTCTTCAGGGTGGGGCAGCTCTGCTCCATTTACCAGTGGTCAGCTCTCCATACAACACAATTTTGGGCAGGAGACTGTTGTCTATCCAGGTAACATGATCCATCCAATGCAGTTGGCTTTGCAGGAGAATAGCTTTGATCTGGGTGACGTTGACGGTTTCCAGGACTTCAATCTTTGTGATGTGAGCCTGCTAGCAGATCTTGAAGATGCTGCAGAGGCAGTGCTGATTGAAGTGATCTTGAAGGTGTACACGACGGCAGTACAGTATCCCTGACTGGGCACCATATGGAAGAGTGGCAAGGACTACAGCTGTGTACACCTTGAGCATGGTCCATGCTGTGAGGCTGTGGTTGCTCCACACTCATTCGCAGGGTCTGCCAAATGTGCTGTTTGGTTTTGAAAGCCTATTGTCTGCTTCCTTGTCTATGGTGGCATCAAACGAGATGATGCTCCCCACACATGTAAATTGCTTGCTGGTGTACAGCTCGGTTCAGTGGATGACAATGCTTGGTGTTCGATATTCTTCTTGGGGCTCGGGCTGATGCAGCGCTTGTTGTTTTTTCACAGATTTTTAGACTGAAGCATTGTGCTGTCTCGGAAAAGCGTGTTGTTATACATTGCTGATCTGTCTGGGGAGGGTAGTCATCAGCGAAAATAAGTTCATGGATGAGTTTTTCTTGTATCTTTGTGTGAGATTGAAGAGATCCGAGTTTAAAAAAGGCCTCGATCATTCTGGAAGTGTTTGTAAAGTTTGTCCTCAATGCCCTCCATTGCCTGCTGTCGCACTGTGCCAACAAACATCCCTATTTCACACCATTGAAGATACAAACGAACTCAAGAGGTTGCAGTTCCACTTGGCTTGATTTTTTGCTCTTCATTTGGTTGATGGCAGTTACAGTTTCCTCTAGAGTTGGGCTCTCATTCAGTTCTTTGTTGAAAAGCTGGGACACACACACACACACACACACACACAATTATCCAGAGCTTTCAGCTTTCTGCAGGCTACTTTCAGAATTTTTCTTTTCCCACCATCTGAAGTGAGGTTAGGAGTTTATGTTTCCTTCCCTGCCACAGTTTGGCTTCATTGTCGGTGAATGCGGCAAACCAACTGAGCACAAAGAACAAAGAACAAAGAAAATTACAGCGCAGGAACAGGCCCTTCGGCCCTCCAAGCCTGCACCAACCATGCTACCCCGTCTAAACTAAAACCTTCTACACTTCCGGGGTCCCTGTTTCTCTATTCCCATCCTATTCATGTATTTGTCAAGATGCCCCTTAAACATCACTACCTGTTGTATGAGATGTATGAGGAGTAGTGGAGATGAGTATTTATTTAGGCCACCTTTTCTAGCCAGTTGCAACCCCCCCCCCCCCCCCCCCCCCCCATCCCCCAATCACCCGAACCCACCCCCACCCCACATCCAATTCAGGAGCAAGCAGTGCTGTCCCTTCAAAATGGCTGCTTGGCTGCTCAGGGTGCTACCATATGATGATGTCATCTCCAGGTCATCATCAAACGGACAATATGAACCATGCAAGGTTGGAAGTGCGGCTGTCCTTGTCATCTTACACCTACGGATTTTGCCCTTTTCCCATTGCTAAAGGACCTTCTGTTCACTTGCAGTTAGGATGGGCATTTTCTTCCTTCCTGCCTGGGCAGTGGAGTACAGTTTGTGTTGGCTGACCCCCACCTCTAAGCTTGGAGCAACATCTGTTGTGGCCCAGTGAACTAGGATGTCAGGTGCAAGGTCTCCAAGGCATAGGTTTGTGCACCTAAGTAGGTGCCAGCCAAGGCTTGAAGGGGCCCTTCCTTCCCTTATACTATTTTATCCCTAGCGGGTATACCAACAACCGCAGTCCACACAATATGGTGTGGAATGCCTTTAGTTCCAGAACGTAATGGTCATTTGAGCCGAATGGAATCCTTTTGCCCAGGCCGTTACCTTTGTCAATGAAGACATTCACCCAGATAGTGTCATGGTCATCGGTTCTCCTTTCATTATGTTTTGCCCGTCGACTGAGATGGCGTTCTGGGGTGTGGCACTTGGGGCCAATAGTGAGAGTGGAGCGGGAAGCAGTAGATGAGGATCAGTAAGCCCGGTCCAAGTAGGATGCAGCTGACTGAAAACACAAGGATAATGCTACTTCTGTCTGCACACCTCATACACCAAGAAATAAAGAGCAGGGAAATTTTTTCAGGCATTACTAGCCGCAGAAACTATATGCTCCCCGGTCACCTTTATGACCATTACCACAGCCCATCTGTACATCGCAGCATATCTCAGTGTAGAGTCAGATAATAGACACATCACAGTGAGATATGACAGAGCCAACAAATGTACACAAATTTGCCTCACTTCATGGATCTTCAGAGATTTGGCTCATAAATAAAACAGATATGTTTTACTGAGTCAAAATGTGTGTTGGACATTTAATGACACTGATACAGAGAACAAACCAGCCACAGTGACTACACCCTACCCATAATCTATTATAGAGACGAGAAGGAATATCAACTACTTGGTACTGAATAATCTGATATAGGCTGCATTTCAGTGTGGCACGGTTGTAAAAGCTTCAGTTTTGGCAGTAAGTGAAATTTTGAAAGGTGCCATTTTTAAAATGCAAGGAGAGTATACTATACATGAATTATGACTAAGAGGATAATTAAATACAAGTAAATGAATACTATTGAAGCTAATTAAATTGAATACCTTGACAGAAATAAAATCATTCCATTTACCAGTCCATCCCTTCCAAGCAAAACCCATCAGTACTAATTTAAATACATTAGGAACCAACCCTCAGAAAATGTTTCTAACGGAAGAATCATCCATTAAGCCTAGCTCTATTTAAAACAACTTTGCCAATGAACCTGTGGTTTTTTAAATTTAAAATGTGACCAGACTTGTTTAGCATGCGCAGTGATAGATACTTGGTATAATGGGGATACGATAAAAATATTGCACTTTATTACAAGTGGAGAATTAGATGCAAAACAAAATACCTGTGTGTTCAATGAGATTTTATTTTTGATTCCCGTTCCTGTTCCTGCAATCATAAAAGGCAAGGCTCTTGCATTCACAAAGTACTTTAATAAATAAACCTTTTAAAAAAAAAAAGAACAGGCAAACCAAGAAATAGGCCCAGATTATTCAGGCAGAATAAAATGAACCTCGGCCTTAAATATAAAAAAATTCATAATGGAAACAAAGTAAAACTGATTAAAAATTTAAGAAAAAATGTCAAGTAAAATCATGTCTCTATTGCTGTTTTTTTTTTTCAATATTCCCCCTGACTTGTACAGATGCTCGCAGAATAGAAAATTAACATGATTAGTGGAAGGTGCCAAGACACATTTTTTGATGTGTCAGTAGCCCTTAACACCTGCATCCATCAGACCAGTTTACATGAGGCAAAGCTACAAAGCACATCAATTTAGTTCTATCTGCCAACAAATGAGACATTGAAGATTTGCTTTCTTAATTCCTTTTTGTACCAAAATGTATCCACATTTTGAAATGTTCGTAACTTTGTTTTTTATTTAATCGAACCAACGTACAACAGGTCACAATGCAGGCGGCAATCAGTATACACCTCTTGTAACAACAGAAGTAAATCCCAACAGAGGTAAATCCCAGTCCAACATGGATATTTCACTAAATATCCAAACCTAAAGTTATTAGCCTTTATCCATATGCCGAATCTCATATGCATTTGAACATTGTGGATGATGGCGTACTCTCTGTGATATATCCTTCTTTTGACACACGTGATCAAGTTGTACTGATCTATATGCTCTAACCCTAACCCTATGTTCTTGCACTCTTTTAATGATTCCATCTTTCTCCATTTTGTGTAGGTCAACCTTCAATTTTTCTTTTAAGTGGATGCCGCACTTATGTGGTGGGTCAAGTGACAGACTTGCATTCCCTTGCAAATGTAATATTGCAACTCCCATGAAACTGTCAATATTGTCGAAATGTTCTGGATATTTTGATGTTTGTGAACTGAGGTTTTATGAGTAGTTTCTGTGGTTGTTACTGATGTGGTGTCACAGCATGCCAGTGGTCCTTCAATTGCTGGCCCTTTAGCTTCCATGGTGTAGGATGTCTGTGACACCGAGGAAGATTGATTGCGCTTACACATTAAGACATGGAATTAATGAACTGTTGTACTCTGAAAGTTTTGCAGTAGTCGGTTTCGCCATGGGCTTCCCCATCTGTGGATACTGTCTTTGAGAATGTTGATACTTCTCCCTGCATCAATCTTGGCCAATAATGAATAGTTACCAACATTCTTAGGGCAGGTAATTTGAATCTTGGAAAAACCTTTGGACGGCATATTGGCACCTATGTTTCCCATGAGTTTGATGGTGTGAAACATGTGTTCACCACTCTTCATCGCATTGTGCAGATCATCATCACTTTCTAGTTTATCAATCACCTCATGTACATGTTTCTGATGTGATACCAGATGGTCATTCTAATTGCTTGAACTTAACCTGTTGTGCACCATTTGTTTGGCTCAGTGCATGTCTCTTTGTCGTTGCATCAGCCTTTGCTCTATGCACTGGCATTGGCAATGGTTCTTTCTGCCACATGTCTTGCAGAACTGCTGAAAAGCTGGGCATTCCCGTTGTGCTTGCACACTTTCCACATGTCTCGCTAGGTTTAGATGTTCTAGTGAGTGCGTCAGCAATTGGGGATATACTTGGGACCTGGCAGCTTTGTTAATCTGTGAGGATTACTTCATATTTACATCCAACCTTGAACAGTATTTTGATTCTTTATGTTTTTGGCTTGTCTAGCACGTCTTGCTGGAATGCTTCCATGGGAGTGGATCCAATGTCCACTCAACAATTCTGTCTGCTAATTTTGTGTTTGAAAAATCACAGTACATTACCATTTACTCTGCATCTGCTGATGAAGTGATCTATGGATTTGGTAGGCTGTTGTCTAAATGACATGAACTCTAGTTGATGAATATGGATGTTTGACCTGATTCCGAATCAGTCCTTCAATGTATCCGATATCTTTTGAGTGTGCTTTAGGTCTTCTGTTAATCTTGTCGTGTGTAGCCCTTCATTCTCAATTGCTAGGCAATTTTTATGGCTTCCTTGTCTGGTTCAATCACAGCTGAGTCAAGAAACCATAGCTCTCTACACAGTTTAAACATTTTGAATTCAGATTGTGGATCAGCATCCCAGTTCTAACTGGGAAATGTTGTGGGCATTTTGACAGCATCCCTTTGCCCTTCCTTCTTCTATAGTACTTGGCACCATCAACCCTTTTGTCATTTAATCTCTCCTACCTTCTGCCATAACACATATCTTTCCATTTGCCCTTTTCAGAAAGGTAAACTTGAGGTAGAAGATTAGCTATGATCTTTTGAATGGCAGAACAGGCTCAAAGGGGCAAATGGCCATATTTTCATTCCAGGAAGACTGGAAGCAGGGTTCAAAAAGCAATCCTGAGGTGGAATTGATGTGAACAGCTTGTGAAGTCAGCAGGCCAGAAGACCCATCTCCATTAACTGAGCCATCAGCCCAGTTCTAATCATGGGCGAAATTCTCCCAAAACGGCGCGATGTCCGCCGACTGGCGCCCAAAACGGCGCCAATCAGACGGGCATCGCGCCGCCCCAAAGGTGCAAAATGCTCCGCATCTTTGGGGGCCGAGTCCCAACATTGAGGGGCTAGGCCGGCGCCGGAGGAATTTCCGCCCCGCCAGCTGGCGGAAACGGCCTTTGTTGCCCCGCCAGCTGGCGCGGAAATGACATCTCCGGGCGGCCGATGCGCGGGAGCGTCAGCGGCCGCTGACAGTTTCCCACGCATGCGCAGTAGAGGGAGTCTCTTCCGCCTCCGCCATGGTGGAGACCGTGGCGGAGGCGGAAGGGAAAGAGTGGCCCCACGGCACAGGCCCGCCCGCGGATCGGTGGGCCCCGATCGCGGGCCAGGCCACCGTGGGGGCACCCCCCCGGGGCCAGATCACCCCACACACCCCCCCAGGACCCCGGAGCCCGCCCATGCCGCCTTGTCCCGCCGTTCAAAAGGTGGTTCAATCCACGCCGGCGGGACAGGCAATTTATCGGCGGGACTTCGGCCCATCCGGGCCGGAGAATCCAGCGGGGGGGCCCGCCAACCGGCGCGGCCCTGATTCCCGCCCCCGCCGAATATCCGGTGCCGGAGGCTTCGGCAACCGGCGGGAGCGGGATTCACGCCAGCCCCCGGCGATTCTCTGACCCGGCGGGGGGTCGGAGAATGATGCCCCATGACTGGCATATCCTCAATTCCTCACCCTTCATCACCCTAAATTACCAGCTAACCCCCACCCTCTTTCCCTGGTCTCTCATCTCTCATGGTCCCGCTGTGCACCCTCGAATCTCCCATATCCCCAAGCACCTCCATTAATCCATGGTCTCCCCACAGCTGCTCTCGCATCCCACGCCCCTTCCATGTCCCTCAAATCTCCCAAGCACTTTTCATGGTCTCACATGTCTACTATGTCCCTCTCATGCCTCCATGCATCATCTGACAACTAAATCAAAAGAACCAAGCTGAACAGATTGTCTCGCTATGAATGCTTGGCTGAGCTCCAAGAATAATGAATAATAACTAGGGCGGCACGGTGGCACAGTGGTTAGCCCTGCTACCTCACAGTGCCAGGGTCCCAGGTTCAATTCTGGCCTTGGGTGACTGTCTGTGTGGAGTTTGTGCATTCTCACTGTGTCTGCGTGGATTTCCTCCCAGTGCCTCCCAGTGTGTTGCCTCCCGCAGTCTAAAGATGTGCAGGTAAGGTGGATTGGCCAGGATAAATTGCTGCCAAATGTCCAAATGTTGAGTGGGGTTGCAGGGACATGGTGGGAGATTGGGCCGAGGTACAGTGATCTTTCAAAGGGTCGGTGCAGACTTGATCGGCCGAATGGACTCCTCATCTGCTCTGTAGGGATTCTGTTCTATTATAATCCACTTAAATCTCTGCAAGTAATGTTTGTACAGCTGCAGAGGGGAGTGAATGCTTTCTTTGATTGACGTCTCTTTTGCTGTTTGTTTGAAGTGTTTTTTTCACTGACTGTGTCTTTATTTAAACAAGATTAAGTCTGAAGCGGAAAAATGATCTGGCCCTGTTAATATAAATGGCTGTGATTGATTTACAGGTTTTGAGTAGTTAAGAGTACCAATGTATTTCAATGGGAACGTTGAATGTTTGTGTGTTTTTTTGGTTGATGACTTTTGGCGAGGATAACCCCTTGACTCATGACTTGTCTGAGAGGCCTTACTTACAGAAGGGGCCGAACTCTACCAAAAATGTGGGAAACGGGGGGTTTGAACTACCAACTCCACAATGGAGCCTGCAAGGGTGTGCTGTGTATGGGCTGACTACCCCATCCTTATTCTGTGCCCACCAAAATGATTGGAAAAGCAAGTGGAGGTGGGAATCCTGGAATTTGGTCCCACTCAACGTTTTTAAATGTCTCCTCAGTGAAAATCCAGGCCAGTGGTTCAGCTCTATGGCATTTCAGCAGAACTCATGACATTTCTAAGACTTCCTTTGAGCGACAAATGTGTTCTCTGCTAATACAAACACTTAGTCCAGGAAGTAAGACTTATCACGTGATAAAGATACAAAACCCCTGACATTGACTACAAGAAAATTATCAAATTCGCCTATACGTGAGGCTTTTCTGTGATGTAAGTGCCTAAAACTTGCGTGACATGTAACTTCATGAAGGTTTCCAGACTCAATAATTTAGTTGGAAAGGTCCAAGCAAGCATTCTAAGACACTGTGCATTGATTTTCAAGAATGGTTTCGAGGAACTCCAGCTGTTGGCCATTCACAGAGTGGTTCCAACAATGGTGTTTGCAAACCCACCTCATATTACATACTGTAACATCCTCCTGGTAACCACCAGACATGCAGTGCAAGTAATTTAAGAGTGTGTCATTGTATACTTTAAGCAACAGCATGAACTTTCTTCCATCCGCTTTGACCCTGACTGTAATCGCCTGCACCCTAAATGGCTGGGCAGGAAAGAATTTCATTACAGAGGTTTACTTCCACAGAATCCACAGAACCCCTATAGTGCAGAAGTAGGCCACTCGGCCCTTCGGGTCTGCATCCACCCTCCAAAAGAGCATCCCGTACGTCGGCCCAATCGCCTGCCCTATCCCTGTACCTAACCTGCACATCTTTTGACTGTGGGAGGAAACTGGAACACCCGGAGGAAACCCATGGAGACACAGTGAGTATATGCAAACTCCACACAGGCAGTCACTCAATTGTTTGTATGAAGGTACAGTGAATGGAGGAAGTGTATTTATTTATCTGCAACTAACTGGAATTCTCCGGGTGTTACGATTCCCTTTTCCCACCGGCAGCACAGCCCCACCCATGAGCTTCCCGGCGGTGTGGTGTGTCCATAATTGAAAATCCCATTGACACGTGATAGGAAGATAGAATCCCGCTACCAGTGAACAGCGCCACTGCCAAGAAACACTCGCCTGGGGGAGCAGAACACCCAGCCCACTATAATTTATTAAACCACGCATTTGACCCTTTCTGATGAGTTATTATTATTATTCTGTTGCACATTACTTTCCAATTTCTATCAGATCACGTCTCACCAATCCTCCTAAAGACAGGGAAACATCTAACTTATGATGAGACATATTCCAGAAGATCTGCTAGCTATTACAATAAATTGCAGATCGACACACATATGGAGCGCGGCATGCCAGCACAAGCTACTCTTGATCACCCAAGCTCTGAAAAATAAATTAGAAGACATTGTTTTCATACTGTGGTCATGAATTTATTAAGTTTGAAAGGTATCTTTGGATCCAAACAAATTAATTTAAACGATAGCATTTGATTCTTTTTAGTTTCTAGTTAACTCTCAAAACTGATAGTCTGAAGCATTTTCTATTTTCATATAGTTAAGGTTATATTTTATGAGATTTCTAGTTGCATAAGCAAACCTTAAACAAACTTCGAGCTTCCCTTCATAGTTATTGATTAAGTTTCACTGTCATCATGCTCACAACATTAAAATTTGAATTCGCAACTATAAATATATTTAAAAATACTATTCACCTCCAACCCCCACCTTTCCCAAGCCCCACGACGTTCCTCCCACTCCAAGCCATCTCTCCTCAGCTCTAGTCTTACCTCGGATTCTCCTAAAGGATTTACACTTGATTTCTTTCCACTTCCCCCACGTTCTGCCATTCAATGACATCTGAACTGAAGTTTCTACATGTATACAGACGATACAGACAATACTGTTCTTCTCTGCCACGTCCCCATTCCTCCACTGTCTTTGCATTTTCAGGCTGTATTGTCCGATATACAATCACTGAACAAGCCAGAATTTCTCCAAGTTAAAGATCCAGAGGCCCAAATTATTCTCTTTGTCCACCAATGCTCCTTTCTTCCATCTCACAAACTCCTTGGCAAGCTTTCCTCTGCCTGGTATAACAGCTTGTATGAAGCAAGACATTTGTGTCTCATTGTTGGGCCAAAGTCCTCCTCAGCAAATGTGGGAGAGGAGCTTGCCCTTCAGTGTGATGTGTCCTGGGCTGTCGCCAGTACTTGCTGTTGCCCACAAGCACAGGGCATTTCACCACATGCTGAACCCTAGAACTCATTTATAATCAAGCTGCAATGCTGCAGGGCGCTATTCTCCCCCCCCCCACGCCGGGTGGGAGAATCGCCGGGGCGCCGCACGCATTGCGCCACGCCGCCCTGACCCCCGCACGCGATTCTCCCACCCCTGGAAACCAGCGGCGCGCGATTCGCACCGGGCTGCTCGGAGAACCGGGGAGCAGCGATTCTCCAGTCCAGATGGGCCGAGCGGCCCCTACGACACGACAGGTTCCCGACGGTGCTGTCCACCCCTGGTCGCTGCCGGCAGGAACTCTGCAGGGAACGCTGGGGGGGGGGGGGGCAGTCTGTGGGGGAGGGAGGGGGGCTCCTTCACCGGGGTGGCCTGCGATGGGGTCTGGCCCGCGATCGGGATCCATCGATCGGCGGACAGCCTCTCCCCCCCCCGGGCCTACTTCCTTCCGCGCGCGGCCCCAGAACACCGCTGCCATGTTGGTGAGGGGCCGGCGTGCGTAAGACGTTCCCCGCGCATGCGCAGGATGGCGTGGCCCAACTGTGCGTGCGCAGGATTGGGCTGCCCCAACTGCGCATGCGCGGGTTGGCGCGGCGCCCGTAAGGATGTTGGAGTGGTGTGAACCGCTCCAGCGCCGTGCTGGCCCCCTGTGGGGGCCAGAATAGGTGTTGTGCCCGGGCCCTGTTCGCGCGACGGCGTTCACGACAGCGCGAACACTTGGCCTCCATATCGGAGAATCGCCCCCAATATCTGTGTTGCCGTTTGAAAGTGATAGTGGATGTGATGGTACAATCTCAGAGGGATTGTACTCCTTTGGGGTATCGTCCCATGCAGACTGCAGCTCTTGCAACCTGCCTAATGGAAAGATCTAAAGGACACAAGTTAGGATGACGTTGAGTGGCTGGTCAAGAGCAGATTGGCAGCCTTCACATTGTAGCTTGATGTAGTCTTCAGCCTAATGAGCCTCAAGCATTAAATTAATCTGAGCCCTTATTCTGTGGCAGCGTGTGAGTTTCAAACTTCCCCTTTTGTTGTCCCATGCAAAACCCACCCAGACATAAAATCGGAAGTTTTGTCTGAAGTATCAACTTTGAAGCAATTTTTAAAAAATGTTTGCATCTGTGCAATTAAAAAATGATTCTGCAAACTGCCTTACAGCAACGTCTAGCAGACAAATCTTTTTATTCCCACCCTCTGTCATGGAGCCTCTTGTCATGGTGTTTATAATGGGCATTCCTGCATATGTCTTTATAATGGAAGCAGAACAGCAACTGGAGAAGTGAAAATGCCAGAGGCAGACGAGGCTACATGAATAGAAGAGTAATTAGGAGGAGTCTGCAGACCAGACCCATTCCCTCGATGATAACTCAAAAGAGCTCAGCTTCAGCAGGAACAGTTCAATAATCAGCACAGAGGGAATTTTGACCAGAACTTTGCAGCTTCCATGCCTCTAAAAATCACTGGTCAGGCCTCAGTTGGACACCAAACTTCAGAAAAGGCCTTAAAAAGGGCACATAGAAGATTTACCAGGATGTTACCAAGGCTGAGGGATTTCAGTTATGAGGAGCAGTTAGAAAAGTTAGAACTATTCTTCATGGAACCAAGAAGGTTAAGATCTTAAAGAGGTTTTTAGGGGGACACGGTGGTACCATGGTTAGCACTGCTGCCTCATGGCGCCGAGAACCTGGGGTCGATCCCGACCCCAGGTCACTGTCCGTCTGGAGGTTGCACATTCTCCCCTGCTTGCATGGGTCTCACCCCCACAATCCAAAGATTTGCATTTATGTGAATTGGCCACACTAAATTGCCCCTTAAATGAAAAAAAAGAATTGGGTACTCTAAATTTAAAAAAAATAAAAGAGGTTTTCAAGGTGATGTATAATCACCTGGAAAGGAATAATTTGATTAGAGATAGTCAACACGGTTTTGTGACGGGTAGGTCGTGCCTCACAAACCTTATTGAGTTCTTTGAGAAGGTGACCACACAGGTGGATGAGGGTAAAGCAGATGATGTGGTGTATATGGATTTCAGTAAAGCGTTTGATAAGGTTCCCCACGGTAGGCTACTGCAGAAAATACGGAGGCATTGGATTCAGGGTGATTTCGCAGTTTGGATCAGAAATCGGCTAGCTGGAAGAAGACAAATGGTGGTGGTTGATGGGAAATGTTCAGACTGGAGTCCAGTTACTAGTGGTGTACCACAATGATCTGTTTTGGGGCCACTGCTGTTTGTCATTTTTATAAATGACCTGGAGGAGGGCGTAGAAGGATGGGTGAGTAAATTTGCAGATGACACTAAAGTCGGTGGAGTTGTGGACAGTGCGGAAGGATGTTACAAGTTACAGAGGGACATAGATAAGCTGCAGCGCTGGGCTGAGAGGTGGCAAATGGAGTTTAATGCAGAAAAGTGTGAGGTGATTCATTTTGGAAGGAATAACAGGAAGACAGAGTACTGGGCTAATGGTAAGATTCTTGGCAGTGTGGATGAGCAGAGAGATCTCGGTGTCAATGTACATAGATCCCTGAAAGTTGCCACCCAGGTTGAGAGGGTTGTTAAGAAGGCGTACGGTGTGTTAGCTTTTATTGGTAGAGGGATTGAGTTTCGGAGCCATGAGGTCATGTTGCAGCTGTACAAAACTCTGGTGCGGCCGTATTTGGAGTATTGCGTGCAATTCTGGTCGCCGCATTATAGGAAGGATGTGGAAGCATTGGAAAGGGTGCAGAGGAGATTGACCAGAATGTTGCCTGGTATGGCGGGAAGATCTTATGAGGAAAGGCTGAGGGACTTGAGGCTGTTTTCGTTAGAGAGAAGCCGGTTAAGAGGTGACTTAACTGAGGCATACAAGATGATCAGAGGATTGGATAGGGTGGACAGTGAGAGCCTTTTTCCTCGGATGGTGATGTCTAGCACGAGGGGACATAGCTTTAAATTGAGGGGAGATAGATATAAGACAGATGTCAGAGGTAGGTTCGTTACTCAGAGAGTAGTAAGGGTGTGGAATGCCCTGCCTGCAACAGTAGTGGACTCGCCAACACTAAGGGCATTCAAATGGTCATTGGATAGACATATGGATGATAAGGGAATAGTGTAGATGGGCTTTCGAGTGGTTTCACAGGTCGGCGCAACATCGAGGGCCGAAGGGCCCGTACTGCGCTATAATGTTCTATGTTCTAAGGTGATGGGGTTTGGCTGAGTGCATTGTGTTATAACATCCAGAGCAAGTGCGTGGTCAATTCCAGCCCAACTCGTCCCAGAGTCACAGGACAAGTGAATTAACCAATAATTCTTATGAAAACATCCAAAGACTTTGGCTCTTGACTTTTGGCTGCCCAATAATTACAGTCACCAGGCCGCTGGCTGTCGGCCATAGCGGGGAGCAACCAGGGGATGGGCTGTGGGCCCAAGGTGTCCCCCGGGACTGGCGTGGCCGGGCACGGGCCACCGTTGCCATGGCCAGCAAGGCAGCCACCTGCTCCCGGTGGCCATCAAGGTGACGGTCGCCTGAAGCTTTATGCCACAGGTCCTTCCAGGCGCTGAGTGGGGACCTGTCCGGAATCTCCTGAACCTTTGTGCACAGATGCATCTGCACCATAATGGATGCTCTATATGCCTGGGCGGCACAATATATCACCTTCGATGTGGACTGAGTCCACCGGGGCCTGAGGGATTCACCGCCATCGCGGGCATGCCCCTGGTCCACGGGTGATCAATTGGACACATGTCCCCCTATGGGCACTGGCACATAAGGGAGTCCCTTTCATCAATTGGAAGGGATTCTGCTCCCTGAATGTGATGTTGGGTGTGCGACCACTGCCTGCACATCATGCACGTCTACACCCGGCTATCAAGGCAGCATGAACGACGCCTTTGTTCTTGCACACTCGTCGGTGCCCAACACCTTCGGGATGCACCCCTGGGTGAAGGGCTGGCTTTTGGGTGACTGGAGCTATCTACTGCAGTCATGGCTGATTATGCCTATCCTGAGGCCTCACACCAATACTAACAATTGCTATAATGACGCCCATGCAGCTGCCACGGGCGTCATTGAGCAGTGCATTCACGTCCTGAAAGCGCAGTCCTGGTGCCTGAAGTGCTCTGGTGGGGCCCTCCAGTACAGCCCCGAAAGGGATTCCCACATTGTTGTGGCTTGCTGCAATCTCCACAACATTGAACTGCAGAGGGGGGGACATGCTGGAGGAGCAGGGGGAGGAACGGCATGCTTCGTCCGATGAGGAGGATGTGGAAGAGGGCCAGGACGAGCAGTGAACGTGGCCCAGGCAGACACAGGAGGCAGCACAATCTGTGCGCCAGGGCCGGCGCGCACAGGACAACCTGATTGTCTCCAGATTCGCCAAATAGGGTGACTGGCCACCGGCAGCTCAACTGGCCATCCCCACAGCTCCATTCCCCCTGCTCCTACATTCCATCCCTCCCACCCCAACACCTCCAATCGGCAGCTGCGGGTCTAGTCCATGGGGCAGAGGGTGACGATCCACTCCGCGATGAGCTCTGGTGCGCCGCATCATCTGCCTACATCTGACATCTTCCCCAGCGTCACATACCACTGTCCACCTGTTTGACCCAGCATGCCTGCTGGCCATTCCATCACACAGGCCTACAGTCCTTCTGGGGATGGCGAGGGTAAGCTTGTAGTCTGGGGCAGGGGTGGTGAGTGGTGCTGGTTCCCTCACGGGTAGGTCCTGCCACATGGCACCCCCACATCTCTGGCTCAGGCCCCTGCCGCCTCCAAGGGCGGCCACTGTGGTAACACTAACTGCCCTCAGGGACCTTGGCCCGTGCCGTCCTCCAACCTGCCTCGTCCGATGAGGAACTTATGGAAGAGGGCCAGGACGGGAAGGAAACGGGGCCCAGGCAGACATATGCCAGATATGTGTGACCACCGGCCTCCCACACAGTCCCCCACTTCTCCCCCACCCACCACCCCACCGCCAGCCGGCACACCCTCTGCACCTAGCCCATTCCCCACTTCCTGAAGAGAGAGGGCAAAGGCAGGTTGGAATGTCTGTGAACATGAGTTTATTGGTGACCGTGCTTTGTACAACACTGTGCCCTCGCCCCTAACACTTTCCTATGTGCTGTAACCATGCCGATTTAACTGGTGTCTATCTTTCTCACAATATATGTCCTAACACTCCGTTTAGGTGGTCCCACAGGCGGTACATCAGCCATGGAGGCCGCCTGCTACCGTTCCCGCCCTATGACCTGGGTCCCCTTTGCCAGCTGTCCTTTGAAACGATCGGGCCCAGGGAGGCCCGGCAGTCTTCCGGGTACCATAGGTGGAATGGCGCCTGTTCTGCCCACTACCCATCAGATGTGCCAGTGACAGGTGGGGGTGGATTGAGAGGGTCTGTGGTGTTCCCACACCTCCCCTGCGGGTGTTACCATCATGGGCCCCATCACTTCCTCCCCACCCGGAGGACCTGATGGCCCCCAGGTTACTCCTTGGCACAGGGGTGCAGCTATAGTGATGTCCGAGGGCTCTGGCTATGCCTGCCGCTGCCAGTCCTGGAGGCACGCTCTCATCTCAACCAGGGTCTCCATGCATCCATGGAGCGCAGGGACTGTGCCACGGCCCGCTCGGACTGTGCCACATCCCTCTGGGACTAGGCCATGTCACTCAGTGACCATGTCAAGCCCCTCTGAGACTCTGGTTCAGGTCAGCGAGCTCCTGGCCAATGCTCTCGAAGCCCACATCCATGGCCTGTTGTGACCACTGGAGTGCCGCAGCAATGTCTATGTGGCACATGGTGCATGGTTGTCTGTGACATGGCGGCCTTGTCCTGTGCCCGCACAACATGTGGGGCAGGGGTGATACCAGGTGCGCAGAGGCGGTGGGTCACCATGGCTGCCTGGGGGGTTGCCCATCCTAACCCAGCATTGCCTACTGGTCTGCCTGGTGGGGGCCGCATAGGGGTGGAGGAGGGAGGGGTTGAGTTGTGTGGGGTAGGGGTGGGACAGGGGAGGTGACTCACCCTCACCGCCCTGAGGAGGTCTTGTAGCTTTTTCCGGAACTGCTGTCCGGTCCTCGCAGTGGGGCCCACGGCACTCATGGGCTCTGCCACCTGGGCCCATGCCCAGTCGGTAGGTGGCAGCCTCCTTCCCACCCCGGGGAACAGGGTGTCCTCCTCTCCTCCGCGACATCCAGCAGTATCTCTACCTCTGCATCCGCAAACGTCGGGGTGCCATCATCTTGGCTGGAATGAGAGTGTGTGCAGAGTGGAGTGGTTAGATGCAGCTCCAGCTTGTCAGGCTCTCCAGTGCCAATCCCGACCTCAGCGAACCCAATGCCGGCATCAGTTAAAATTGCACTTGTTACATGTGGCGCGAGTGCTGGCTCATTTACATGTCCTGAATTGCTCCGGGACTGCCGCTGCCATCAGAATCATGGAACCCGCTCATTCAGTCCTGGGGTCAGCATTTAGGCCGGGATTCTCCGACAACCCCCCCCCCCACCTCCGCCGGGTCGGAGAATCCCCGGATGGAGACGCGAATCCTGCCCCGCCACCCCGCCGCCATTTTCCGGGCGGCGGCGGGATTCCTGCCATGCCAGTCGAGGGCTGTTGACAGCGGCCCCCCCCCCCCGGCGATTCTCTGGGCCCCGTGGGCCGAGCGGCCGTCCCGTTTTGGCCAGTCCCACCGACGTGAATTACTCAGCTCACACACAGCCGGAACTGGCAGGTGAGTGTGCCGCGGGGGGGGGGGGGGGGGGGGGGGGGGGTGCGGGGGGGATCCGACCCCAGAGGGGGCCCCCACGGTGGCTTGGCCCGCGATCGGGGCCCACCGATCTGCGGGCGGGCTTGTTCCGTGGGAGCACTTCTTTCCTCCGCGCCGGGCCCCTGTAGGGCTCCGCCATATTGCCCAAGGGCCGGCGCGGAGAAGAGAACTCCCTCGCGTATGCGCAAAATCACACCGGCCGTTCCGCGCATGTGGGAACTCGCCAGCTGGAGCGGCGCCAACCCCTCCGCCGGGGGGGGGGGGGGGGGGGGAACCCAGCTGGTGCCAGGTCCCTGAGGGAGACTGTGTCTTGGTGGTTGCAGGCGATGAGCAGCCCGATGAGGTGCCAGGAGTCATGAGGTGGGGAAGATGGCGACGCCCACGGGCCGCACATGTCCTGAGGCAGGCAAGATGGCGGCGCCCTCGGGCCGCATGTGTCCTGGGGAAGGCAAGGTGGCGGCGCCCATTGGTTGTGAGGCAAGCAAGATGGCGGTGCCCATGGGCTGCACGTGTTGTGAGGGGTGCAAGGTGGCGGCGCCCACTGGCCGCATGTGGTCTGAGGCGAGGAAGATGGCAGCGCCCACTGGCCGCACGTGGGGTTGCAGGGAAAATAGCGGCGATTGAGCAGGCCTGGCCCTGCAGCGAAATCCTTTCTTGCCGCAGGCCTTGCAGAGCGTATTCCGCACTGGGCAGCGCTTCCGGGGGTGTTTTGTCTGTCCGCAGAAGTAGCACTTGGGTCCCCCGGGGTTGGTTGGCTGGGGGTGGTCGCTGATGGGATCCACGATGGGGTCGCCTCGGGCAGGGTCCACGATGCCCAGGAGGGGAGGGCCGTGCGGTCGGGGGCATACACCTGTATATTGCGTGAGGCGACTGTGAGCGAGAGCGTTAGTTTCTTGGTCGCCGCGAGGTCAAGCCTAGCCCCTTCTAAGAGGCGCTGGCAGATGTAGGCCGACCCTATGCCCAGAATGAATGCATCTCTCATTAGCAGGTTAGAATGTTCAGCGGCCGAAATGGCCTGGCAATCACAGTCTCTCACCAGGGCGAGCAGGGCACGCCAGAAATCTTCCACAGATTCACCGGGAAGTTGGTGCCGTGTGGAGAGGAGGTGCCTGGCATAGATCTTGTTGGTCTGCTGAGCGTAGTTCTCCTTCAGTAGCGCCATGGCCTCTGCGTAGGAAGGCGCGTCCTAGAAGAGGGAAAAGACATCGGAGTTCAGCCGCGTGTACAGAATCTGGAGTTTCTGTGCTTTTGGGATTGGGTCTGTCGCAGACCCAATGTATGCTTCAAAGCAAGCTAGCCAATGTGCGAAGCCCTTTTAGGCGTTGTCTGCTTGAGGATGCAGTTGCAGGCGATCCGGCTTGATGCGGAGATCCATCTTTATAAAATCTCTGTGTAATAAATTGATGCACTATCAATTACGACGAGACAAGAGTAGAGAGTAATCGAGGCTTTATTACGCAGAGATGTGTGACCTCCTACAGCTGATGCTGAAATGGCTGCAATTCGGAGAGCACACACATTTATACTCCGCCTACTGATATGTTGGGTGTTCTGGATCACAGACAGGTCACCAACACTTGAAGTAGTACTACACTATTTTATTAAAAGGTTAACTATCTAAACATACTTGAACTGTGGGTAAATACGATACTAGCTTTAATTAAGGACCTTTGCCTTGTCCTAACCAGTTGATTCACTCAGCACATGGTGAATGTCTGTGTTGCAGGCTGTGAGCTCTGTGCTCCTAGATAGCTGCTACTCGAATGAGCGGGAACTCTGATGCCCCCTGTTTTTATTGTGCATGTGCTCTCACTGGTGATTGGCTGCAGTGTTGTGTATGTTGATTGGTCCCACTGTGTGTCCATCAGTGTGTGTCTGCACCATGATATACTGGTGTATATTATGACATCCCCCCTTTTATATAAAAAAATGTGCCTGCGTGACAATAAATAGTGTGTGGCGAATGTTCCTGACTACGTGTGTGCGAAATATTTACAGGACTATGTACATAAAACTAAGCTATTTACATGGGAAGGTGCCTGGTGCAGAAAAAACAGTGTGTCACACAAATAACAAGATGAACACTATATACAAACCACTTGAACGATTAAACGGAAGAACAGAACAGACCAGAGAGTCCATTAGTGCACAAAGTTCACAAATTAAGTCTCTGAGGTGGGCGATGAATTCTGGTTGACCGTCAGGGTGGCACACCACTCATCGTCTGGATCGATGCTGTATACCGACAGCGGCTGGTGCCTTTGCTTCGGGGACAGCCTGTTTTTCGTTACGACACCGACTCGAAAAGGCACCTTCGGGTCCTCGGTGTCACTGCTGTGTGGGAGGTCGGAATCGGACTCGGTGACCATGGGTTGAATTGCCCGGACATTCCTGCGAGGCTGGTTGAAGCGATATGAATTGGAAGGCTGAGTTGCTCGACACCAGGCAGCACAGTGGCCAAGTCATCCACATCGTAGGCATTGTCGCGATTTTGCGGGGCATTGCCGCTTTAAATGGGCAGAGCCATAGTTGCTACACGTCGTGACGCCAGCACGTTCGCTGCACCACCGCGCATGCGCGGTGTGGTCATGCGTGGTGCACGCCTGCGCATTACGTTCCTCCATGTCACCGTCCCCTCGTTTGGTGCGCACAAGCACGGGAGTCTGCGAATAGCGCGTGAAATGGCCACCCTCATCCAGGCTGAGGCCCTGGAGGTGCTCAATCACTTGGACCCGTTCCGCCTCATGGGAACCTTGCCGTGCCGTTTCAGCCGCTTGTATATGGGAGTACCGACTGGTGGCATTTTCATGTAGGACACAGGTCTCGATGGCGGTCGCTAGGGTGAGTTGCTTTACTTTGAGGAGCTGCTGACGTAGGGGGTCCAACTGAACACCGAAAACGATCTGGTCGTGTATCAGGTCACCAACACTTGAAGTAGTGCTACACTATTTTATTAAAAGGTTAACTATCTAAACATACTTGTGGGTAAATACGATACTAGCTTTAACTGAAGACCTTTGCCTTGTCCTAACCAGTTGATGCACTCAGCACATGGTGAATGTCTGTGTTGCAGGTTGTGAGCTCTGTGCTCCTAGCTAGCTGCTACTCGAATGAGCGGGAACTCTGATGCCCCCTGTCTTTATTGTGCATGTGCTCTCACTGGTGATTGGCTGCGGTGTTGTGTATGTTGATTGGTCCCACTGTGTGTCCATCAGTGTGTGTCTGCACCATGATAGACTGGTGTATATTATGACACCTACTGGGCGAAGCCAGCAGGCAGGGTTCTACCCCCGTACCTGGAGTACAGGGGCCTTATCGTAATACCCGCGTATGCAGTGCAGTCTATACAATATAATACAACAGTGGTGACTACCACAGGGACTTGGTCCCCAGAAGGGAGAATTCCGGCCCTAGTCTCTCAAGTGGAGAATCCAGTCCCAGATCTCTTTTTGCTGCATTGCATAAACATGACAAGGGGATATTTCTAATTGAACACATTGTAAACTACAACACAACAGATGAAATCCATTAAGATCCTTGCATCAAATCCCTACCCCCAGAGGGTTGTCGATGCTCTATTGTTGATTGCCCGAGAGAAAACAAATGTATCGGTGTCTCAGGGAATCAAGATATATGGGGAGCAGGTGTGGAAGTAGAGTTAAGGCTGTAATTCAGCCACGGCTATATTGAATGGCAGAACTGGTTTGAGGGACCAAATGGTCTACTCCCTCAGCGACTTGTAATGTTCTTAGGTCTCAGCTCCAAGTCTGACCCTTCGACCACCATGAATATTGGAGAAGTAAAGGTAAAGTCACCACAGTCCCAGATGACCATAGGCTCTTTGCCCCTTAAAGGGGAAGTGCTGACTGGTGGTAATTTAACCTGAGGATTACCTCAGGTGAGGGAATGGGTTCAGAAGGCGCGACCTTCATGCATAACCTCAACCGATACTACTGGTCTACTGCGATTATTGAAATGACTCCAACATTGCAAAGTAGCCTAAGACGTTTGCTCCTGCTAACCACACTCTTCCATAAACACATAGCCACATGATTACTTAGCATCCAACTCCAGAAAGTCCACCCCTGCAGATCCATGGGCGACATTCTCCGACCCCCCGCCGGGTTGGAGAATCGCCGGGGGCTGGCGTGAATCCCGCTCCCGCCGGTTGCCGAAGTCTCCGGCACCGGATATTCAGCGGGGGCGGGAATCGCGCCGCGCCGGTTTGCGGGCCCCCCCGCTCGATTCCCCGGCCCGAATGGGCCGTAGTCCCGCCGATAAATTGCCTGTCCCGCTGGCGTAAATTAAATCACCTACCTTACCGGCGGGACAAGGCGGCGCGGGCGGGCTCCGGGGTCCTGGGGGGGGCGTGGGGCGATCTGGCCCCGGGGGGTGCCCCCACGGTGGCCTGGCCCGCGATCGGGGCCCACCAATCCGCGGGTGGGCCTGTGCCGTGGGGGCACTCTTTCCCTTCCGCCTCCGCCACGGTCTCCACCATGGCGGAGGCGGAAGAGACTCCCTCCACTGCGCATGCGCGGGGATGCCGTGAGCAGCCGCTGACGCTCCCTCGCATGTGCCGCCCGGAGATGTCATTTCCGTGCCAGCTGGCGGGGCAACAAAGGCCGTTTCCGCCAGCTGGCGGGGCGGAAATTCTTCCGGCATCGGCCTAGCCCCTCAATGTTGGGGCTCGGCCCCCAAAGATGCGGAGCATTCCGCACCTTTGGGGCGGCGCGATGCCCGTCTGATTGGCGCCGTTTTGGGCGCCAGTCGGCAGACATCGTGCCGTTTCCGGAGAATTTCGCCCCATATCTCCCCATTAAAATGCCATGCAGGCCTGACTCCCTGAGATATGCTGTTCATTGATCTGCTATACTTGTCACCCAGGCTGCCAGCTTTCTCCAGGGCAGCCATTATCCCTTGGAGCAGCAGTTAGTTTTAGGTTCTGCTGCTACTCCAGCACTGTAGCACAATAGTTAGCACTGTTGCTTCACAGCACCAGGGTCCCAGGTTCGATTCCCGGCTTGGGTCACTGCCTGTGCGGAGTCTGCCCGTGTCTGCGTGGGCTTCCTCCGGGTGCTCCGGTTTCCTCCTACGAGTCCCGAAAGACGTTTTTGTTAGGTGAATTGGACATTCTGAATTCTCCCTCAGTGTACCCGAACAGGCGCCAGAGTGTGGCGACTAGGGGCTTTTCACAGTAACTTCATTGAGGCGTTAATGTAAGCCTACTCGTGAAAATAATAACGGTTGCTATTATTATTAGATACGTTTCCCCCCCTCCATAGAGCCTGTCATTGCCATTCTCTGGTGGATACAATGATGTAGGTCTGTCCACACCCATGTTCATCTGGCTAGTGTTATCTCTTTATCTCTACAGTGACATTTATTTTAACCAACCTGTACTTAAGTTCAAGGTTAAAATTAACAAGTCGCAGTTCTGTTTTCCCATGTCCAAATTTTCAGTTTTGATGTATCTAATGGGCTTTAATCGTTAATTTAAATAACAGCTTTCATGTCGCATCCCAAAGCACTTCATAGCTAATGAATTACTTCTGAAATATAATCACTGTTATTTTGTGAACTTGGCACACGGATAATCTTTAAATATTTATGTATTTACCCACTTAATAGTTGGCCGTCTTCACTTTAGACTCTTGTTTTCCTCATTCATTTTAGCCTGAGTTCCCTATTCATCTAGAATATCATTTGCATTCCCCATTTGTGTTTTGGATTTAACCCTGTCCAAATTGCAAGTTTCAACCCACCATAAGAGCAAACAAGCTCTGTAAAATAAAGTTTTGTCAAAACTGTTTGTCATGTTGCATTCCATATGAAAGGACGGACACCAGGCTCTGCAGTCATTATCTCTGCCATTCAGCATTTTCTGAGAGGTTTTACCCAAGCCCTTTAAATGATTCCTCTAATTCAGAGTCGTCTACGGCAGCTCCTACTCTTTGGACACCGTTTATTGCAATAACTTATATTCTGCACAGAAGCACATTTCTGGATAAGACTGAAAATATGCTCATGTTGAGGACTTGTCAGTGCTGATTGGCACAGTGGTTAGCACTGCTGCCTCACAGGGATCCAGGTTCAATTCTGACCTTGGGTGACTGTGTGGACTTTGCCCGTGTCTGCGTTGGTTTCCTTTGGGTGCTCCGGTTTCCTCCCACAGGCCAAAGATGTGCAGGTTAGGTGGATTGGCCATGTTAAATTGCTCCTTCATGTCCAAAAAAGTTAAGGGGTTACGGGGATAGGGTGGGAATGTGAACCTAGGTAGGGTGCTCTTTCCAAGGGCTGGTGCAAACTCGATGGGCTGAATGGCCTCCTTCTGCACATGGAAGAGATTCTATGAATCTGATGAGATCAGGGGCAGGGTTCTGCAGGAACCAGCGGGAAGGAGTGGCGTGAACCACTGCGGCATCGGGCCGCCCCAAAGTCGCGGAATCCTCTGCACCTTCAGGGGCTAGGCCGGCTCCGGAGTGGTTTGCGCCGCGCCGGCCGGCGGGGAAAGGGCTTGGCGCCACGCCAACCGGCGCCGAAGGGACACCGCCGGCCGGGGTGAGTTGGCGCATGCGCGGGACCGCCAGCGTGTGCTGGCATCATCCCAGCGCATGCGCAGGGGGGATCTTCTCCACGTCGGCCATGGCGGAGGACCACAGCAACCGACGCGGAGGAATAGAGTGCCCACACGGCACAGGCCCGCCTGCGGATTGGTGGGTCCTGAACGCAGGCCAGACCATCGTAGGGGCACCTCCCGGGGCCAGATCCCCCCACGCTCCCCCGAGGACCCCGGAGGCCACCCACGCCGCCAGGTCCTGGCAGTAAGGACCTACTCTAATTTACGCCGGCGGGACCGGCAAAAAACGGTTGGCCACTCAGCCCATCGCGGACCGGAGAATCGCCGGGGGAGGACGCTGCCAGCGGCCACAGATGGGCGCGGCGCGATTTCTGCCCCCGCCAAATCCCCGGCGCCGGAGAAATTGGCAGCCGGCGGAGGCGGGATTCACGCCACCCCCCGGCGATTCTCCGACCCGGCCGGGGGTCGGAGAATCCCGCCCCAGATGCCTTGTGAGGTATTGCTTCCATGACCTGCTGAATACAGACTCTCATGGTGTGTAATATTGACTCTCAGGGTGATATTACACACATCACTGTTGCTTAGCTGAAATGAGCTTTGTGTATAGATGTTGAGCGCTTGTAACTTTTACGGCCATTGGCAGAGTCTTCAGTGAAGTAGACTGTGGCGGTCTTTTAACATATCACAGGCCCATTGTCTCCTTGTTGAAGAGGAGCCTTGTGAAACACAGATCTTCTGACGTCGCCTCAAAAGGCATTCTTTCTCTGTAGCCTGTTGGGGTTCTGGTGGGGAGGAGCGCGCTGTGCATGGAAAGGGACAGTGATAGGGTCCAATAATTTATTCGTTTGCCCTGATCATCCTCAAATCATGGCAGATTGGCCTGAATCATCCAGCAATTTGTTGACAAATGGAACACATGGCATATCTCTTCATCACAAGTTGATAGATTTTTTACAAGCTCATAAAGGCAAGTGGCATTAATTCATCGTCATCTCCAGCAATTTCTGGACCGTTATAAATAATCCAAACCCCATAACCATGACAATCATCATTTTTCTGGAGAATGTTGGACTTATGTGTCTGGACGCCAGAGAGCCTATTCCACCAACACAATATAAATTTGTGACTATTACCACTCAAAACATACTTGGTTAAATGTTGCAGATCATTATATAAGCACTCCTCTTCCAATAGCCAGTTTATAATAATGCATAAATGTATTTTTGATTTGGAAACGAACAACTTGCGTCTTGGAAAAGTGTTGATGCAAACTGTCATCTCAAAACTTATTGCAGCATAATTAAACCGAAAAGGAAAATGACATGCGGGCTGTTAGTTCCAAATGTACCTTTTGAACAAAGTTGCTTTGCTTCACTGTCTCCAAAACCCACAAATGCTAAGTTGACAGCTGCACTTGTTCTTTTCTCTGTTAACTTTCAAAGGATGACTTGACTCTTATGTCAGTACCCACTTTGGTAACCTTTCACTGTTGGCACAGCATGGTGGTAAGCTGGGACCAGGTCAGAGTTGGCCATATGTCAATGACAGATTGAAACGCTGAAACCATCTTTCAAGTGGTTTTACAGATGTCTAGTTTTCCATTCCATGGCTTATTTCATCTATTGTCGTAACTTTGTTCCTATTGTTGCAATCGTCACCTTGTAATCAGGCTGGTGCAGCACCTGAACCCACTCCAGCTTTATCCTTGAAAACATCAATTGTGCTACGAAAGTTCACCTCACAAACTGTCAAGAAAATTCCTCTGAGTCTTGGCAGCGATCTTTCCATCAGATTAATAATAGTATTAATAATCTTTATTAGTGACAAGTAGGCTTACATTAACACTGTAATGAAGTTACTGTGAAAATCTGTAAGAAATTGTCATTAAGAAAAGCCGCGGCAATTCTTTACAGGCAATAATTACCCTTTTCAGCCGCACAAATGCAAATTCACCGGATGAGCTCCTGACTCCTCACTGTCAGTCTGACAATTGTGGCCAGCAGAGGGCAGAACTGGAAATTGAGAAATTTCGCAAATGTGCATTGAGGTGGCTTAAATGCTCGGTCAGGCAACAGTGCAGCAGATCCAAAAAGTGAGAGTGAATAAATAACCACGCCACCATTTTCCTTTATTTCTGTTTGATAATCTACCATCCTCTAAAGGGTGTTACTTGATGTGTTGGGTACTCTGGATCTGTGGAGACTGCGTGTACCTTAGCAGTAACATAGACAGGCTACTAACACTTGTAATAGTACAATTCTATTTTATTTAACTAAGAGCTGTTAAACATACTTGCACTGTGGGTCGACACTATGTTAGATTGACTGAAGGCCTATGCCTAACCTGACCAGCCTATACTGCTAGCACATGGTGGATGTTTGTACTACTGACTGCGGGCTCTGTCTGTCTCAGAGGCTGCATCCCGAATGAGTGGGAAAACTAGTGCCCTCTGTCTTTATAGTGACCATGCCCTAACTGGTGAGTGGCTGCTGTGTTGTGTGTGTTGATTGGTCTTGCAGTGTGTCAGTCAGTGTGTGTCTCTGCACCATCGTATGCTGATGTGTATATTATGACATCCCCCCTTTTCTAAAAAAAATATGTGTTTGTGGCAATAAATAATGTAGTATGCGAATGTTCCTAACTAATGTGTGGCACATGCGAGCATTTACAGGACTATGTACAGAAACGCTAAGATATTTACATTGGAAGGTGTCTGGTGCAGATGGACATTATGTAACACAAAATATAACTAGACCAACTGTATGTACAAACCAGTGAGATAATCAAACAGGGTAACAAAACAATCAGTTCATGAGTTCAAAGAGTCCATGAATTCAGGCAGTTCATAAATTCAGTCTCTGAGGTGGGCGACAAATTCTGGTTGACCGCCTCAAGGGTGGGTCAGGGGCCGCCTGTTCTGGAATGGGCGGGACCGCGTCAGACTCAGAGGGTGGCAGAGCGAAAGGGAGATCTGCAAAGTCCGTGACGGGTTCGTCGTGACGGCGAGGCAGGACATGATGATCTGGTGGCGAGCGAGGAAGGAGTCGTAGTGCCCGCCTATTTCGGCGAAGAAGAGTTCCGTCTTGTAGACGAACCAAAAATGACCTGGGGGCCACTTGTCTGAGCACCACAGCGGTGGCGGACCAACCACCATCGGGAAGTTGGACACCGACCTCGTCATTAGGAGCCAGAGCAGGGATTTCCGTGGCGCGGGCGTCGTACGCCGATTTGTGTTGGGCCCGAGGCAACTGCATTTGACGAAGGACCGGAAGGTTGTCCAAGGACATGAATGGCCGGCACCGTCGTCCGCAGCGTGCGATTCATCAACAATTGAGCCGGTGACAGGCCGGTGGACAATGGAACTGATCTGTAAGCAAGCAGGGAGGGGTAAAAATCGGATCCTGCATCGGCCGCCTTGCACAGGAGTCGTTTCACACTGTGCACCCCCTTGTCAGCTTTGCCATTGGATTGGGGGTAATGGGGACTGGACGTGACATGTGTGAAGTTGTATCGTTTGGCAAAATTGGACTACTCCTGACTGGCAAAACATGGGCCATTGTCGGACATGACCGTGAGCGGGATGCTATGGCGAGCGAAGGTTTCCTTGCACGCACGGATGACCGCAATTGAGGTGAGGTCATGTAGCCTAACTACCTCAGGGTAGTTGGGGAAATAGTCCACCATGAGGACGTAGTCCCAGCCAAGTGCATGGAACAGGTCGATGCCCGCTTTGGTCCAGGGGGACGTGACCAACTCATGGGGTTGCAAGGACACCCTTTACTGAGCAGGCTGGAAACGCTGGCATGTTGGGCAGTTAAGAACAGCATTGGCAATGTCCTCGTTGATTCCAGGCCAGTACACGGCCTCACGGGCCCGTCGGCGGCATTTCTCCGTGGCCCTCATGGAGCTGCTCAAGGACGAGGTTCCGCATGCTGTGCGGAGTGACGATCCTGTCCAGCTTTAGTCGAATTCCATCTACCACCGCCAGGTCATCTTTAATGTTATAGAATTGAAGGCATTGGCCCTTGAGCCATCCGTCTGTCAGGTGGCGCATGACACGTTGGAGCAGGGGATCGTTGGCCGTCTCACGACGAATCTGGATGGGTCGTTCGTCCGTGGCGGGCAGATTGGTTGCGGCGAATGCCACCTGAGCATCAATTTGGCACACGAAGCCCGCTGGGTCGCAGGGTGTGGTGACGGATCGGGAGAGTGCATCGGCGACGATGAGCTCCTTACCCGGGGTGTAGACGAGTTCGATGTCGTACCGCCTGAGTTTAAGGAGAATGCGCTGCAGGCGCGGCGTCATGGCGTTAAGGTCTTTTTGAATGATATTGACCAGTGGCCTGTGGTCTGTCTCGCCTGTGAACTTTGGGAGTCCATCGACATAGTCATGGAATTTGACGACTCCGGTAATAAGGCCCAGGCACTCTTTTTCAATTTGCGCATAGCGCAGTTCGGTGGGCGTCATTGCACTTGACGAATATGCAACAGGAGCCCATGAGGAGGCGTAGTCATGGTGAAGGAGCACGGCTCCAATGCCGGACTGACTGGCATCCGTGGAGATCTTTGTTTCTTTGGCCGGATCGAAAAATGTGCCCTGAGTTCCCGCCATTCTTGTTCGTGGGCTGGGAGCCATTGGAACTCGGTCGTCTTCTTAACCAGGTTCCTGAGAGCCGTGGTGTGGGAGGCGAGGTTAGGGATGAATTTCCCCAGGAAATTGACCATGCCCAGGAAGCGGAGCACCGCCTTCTTGTCCTCTGGTGT